>NC_081531.1:23327314-23539814 GCF_030273125.1 Centropristis striata | reverse complement strand
TGATTAAATAAAGATGTGTAATTGTGTTTTCAAGAAGACTTTAAAGTCTAAAATTATCAAAGTTCACAATGAAATTTGATTGAATTTGATTTTTCAGTTTAAGCTATCATGTGTTTTGTAACAATGTGAATTATTCAGTTAATGTAAGATGGTACAGGAGAGGAAAAAATAAGCCTTGGGGCTTTAACCTATTCCTTTTTCGGTTGATGTCTGATGAATTCTTTTGTAAACATTTTTTTTTTTAAACCGAAAAAAATAAAGCATTCATAAGACATTAGCCTATCAAATGAGTTACTATAAGACGTACTTCCTGTAGTAACATATGGAAAATGAGGGAGAAAACTTGAAGTGTAAAGGTATTGTCTTTAAATAACAATGTGGATTGAGGGCATAGTAGAGCTGGGCGATATGGACCAAAAGTCATATCCCAATATATTAGGTGGAATATCGATATGCGATATACAGGCATGGAAAAAATGATTAGACTGCCCTTGTTTTCTCTGATTTCTTGTTAATTTTAATGCCTGCTACAAATAAAGGTACACTTGTTTGGACGAATATAATGATAACAACAAAAGCTCATTAGAGTTTAATTTAAGAGCTGATATCTAGACATTTAACATGGTTTTCTTGATAATGATTTTGGTTATTATCAAGAAAACCATGGAAAATGGCTAGATGAACAATAAAGTGATGAAAACAAGGGTGGTCTAATATTTTTTCCATGACTGTATATATCCTGATATTTTTATTGCAAAGTGAAAGGAATTGTTCAGTAAAAGTCAAAGCCAATATGACATGTCACAAGTCATTTTATTGAAATCGTTATATAATGTATAACAACAGGAGAACCTTTTTTTTATTTTTATCAAAGCTCCATAAAGTGTACATTTAAATAAAAAAATATCTTAAATAAAAATACCCTATGAAATAAAATAGGCCAATCTTTTTCTGAAATAAATATATTTATATGATAAAAGAATAACAAACATCACAAAATAACTAAATATGACAAACCCGAGTAAGGACAGCATTTATATATAAAGAAAGACATTTATATATCACATTTAAAAACATATCGATATATTTTTTATATTGATATATCGCCCAGCCCTAGCCTGATCCATTTTGGTTTTCCTAGTGTGGAAGCATCGACTGTAAAGAGTGCAGCAACTGGCTGCTATACAGTTGAAAGAAAAAGTACGTGAACCCTTTGAAATTATCTAGTTTTCTGCATTAATTTGTCATAAAATGTGATGTGATCTGCATCTTAGTCCCAAGTATAGACAAACACAACGTGCTTCAACTATAAATTGAACTATATTGATATATGAGATATGGTCTAATTCCATATCATATTAAAAAAATAAATCGATATATCTTTGATATCAATATATCGCCCAGCCCTAGGGCATACTTAGGTCACAGGTCTGCAGTGGGTGATGTACGAGGTGGAGAGAAAAGACAGGGCGGCCTGGTTCTCCTTACAAGGCCAAGCATCCTGTAGAAGTGAGGTCCTCAGCTGTCCCCTTTGCACTGGATCTGTCTTGTGGCGCTTGCCTTATATGGGCAGTGTGTGGATTGGGGAGAAGGATGAATGATATGAAAAAGAAGGAGAGAAAGGTTACGCTGTTGTGTAGTGAGTCCCAGGAGGAGGTAAACACTGCACATCTGGCTGCAGAGGCAGCTGTGAGGGTCTCTCGTGAGAAGACATGACCAGAGCAGTGCAATTTAGGACATAAAATGCAGGAAGTGTTGGGAAAGCCAAGTATGTTGCTTGCAGTAAAAATAAAATTCCAGATCATTTTATATGATAAGGCAGCTATGTGAAGGGCCCAGCTCTCACAGAGCTGCTGCCTCAAGCTAATCAAAGGCGGATTTCAGCAGATCCCAAACCTTCTCTGGTGGTTGTGATGTTTGGTGTAGATTAGGGTTGTCACAATACTAAAATTTTCATCTCCATACCGATACTCAGGAAAATATTCAATACTCAATACCATGTTCGATTAGCCTGGCTAACACCAGCCTAATCACAAATGAGATTAGTCTGGAAACCAGCCGTTATTTTCTCCGTAGAGGAGGCGTGGTTTACGATCCTCCGGAGCCGTTTATTGGGTGCTTAGAATGTCTATCAAAAGCGTCTGTAAGTAGCTCTTAGCCAATCGTATCAGTTATACCAGATGACGTATGTAGAGCAACAGAAATGGATGTTTGTTGTGTGTGTGTCTGTGAGAGTGTTGCTTGCTGCTTTGCTTCTCCAGTTCTCGCTTTCTGCAAGATTATTTATTTTAACGCTTTATTCCCCCTCATGTCATTCAGCCACACACATCCACTGATTTTATGGGCAATAAACAAGCTGCTGCGGGTCTCTCGGCGGCTCTGCTGTCCCCCGGCTCGTATCGAGATCACCGCCGTAACGGTAGCGTAGCGCTACCGATATTAGCCCCGCTACCGTAACGCCGGTGATCTCGCTACGAGCCGGGGGACAGCGGAGCCGCCGAGAGACCTTTCGCCTTTCAACTTTCGCTCTAAACTATTTAAAACACCGTCTACAGCTAAAGAGAGTTTTGGGTCTGCTGCAGCCATGTTGGATCCGTAAGAAAACTACAAGCTTCCGTCTGCCGAGTAGTACGCGTCATCGCCTTGCTGTCCCTCCCCGTTCTGTGATTGGATCCCTAAAACAGGGCTAAGAAACCTCTCTGGTTTCCAGACTGCCTGGAGGTTCGAAATGAAATTTGAGCACGCAAGGCAGTATGGGTATACCCAGGCTAGTCAATTAACGTAATATAGGCATACTACGTGCCTGATTTATTAATTAATTTACGTTGTTTATAATCATTAACGTGACATCAGCCTTTAATTGCTAGCTGCGGCTAATGGCTAATAATAACAAGGCCAACATTAATGCGAGCCACCGGCCACGATAACATCAGTAATAGGTACGTTTGAAACGAAAGACACTAACCTGTCGAAACTCGATACTTTTGAAAATGAACATTGTATCCGGATATGTTTTAGTATCGATACTTTTTTGAGTATGGATACTTTTGACAACCCTAGTGTAGATTCATCATCTGCTGTAGGTTTACCTTGCAGGCCTTTCGCAAACTTGTCCACGTTTATCTAGCAGTTTAGAGCTGTGCATTATTTGTATTTAGCCTTGCCACACCTCCTCACTTTTGGGATATTCTGACTTTCATTTCACAGAGTCAAAATGAAAACATACATTTTACAATTTAAAAAAAATATATTTAACATGTTAAAAAAACATAGGCATTTAATGCGAAATAAAAGTTAATGGCTAGGCTTTAAAAATAACAGAAACATTTCAATTTTGAGTTTTAAAGATACTGCTATCATATAAATAAGAAGACCAAAAAGAGCATGTTGTGATCTCTCGTCAGGCAGTAGGGTATTAAAACTTAACTAAAAACTAAATTTTTAAAAAGGAAAAACTGGCATGGTCATTTTCAAAGAGACCCCTTGCCCTCTCACCTCAAGATATTTGAATAAAAATGGATTCCATGGGTCAAAGTCAGCTTTATTGTCAATTTCTTCACATGTAGCAGACATACAAAGGAATCAAAATTATGTTTCTAACTTTCCCACGGTGAAGACAAGACAAGACATTTGTAACACTTAGTAACATTAGTAGCAGGACACTTTTTTTTAAGCTTCCAGACAGCGTGGTAGATGGAGCCGGGGGTAGAGAGAGGATAGAGTTTAGCATCCTAACAGCCTGGTGGATAAAGATGTTGGTACCCACCAGTCTCCCCTTTACAGACAAATATCTATTATTACAAGCAACAGTCTCTAGACAAAAACACTGCAAATGATTATTGCAATTATTAGTAAAAAAACTTGAAATCTATTTACAGCCCCAGGGCAGGAATTTCACAAGGGCTTATTAGCAATTTGGCCTTGTGCCCTTAAAAACATATCTGGCCTGAGGCCACGGTGGCCTTGATGCCCCGCCCACTGCCCCATTTGGTTTTTGCGGTTTTCTAGTCTGCCTCTTTCCTGTAAACACAGCTTTGACACCTGCGTCTTTAGAGAAAAAAAGCATCGGTAACACTTTACAATAACCAACTAAGATGTTTATAGATGGTTTATAGACCAATTATTAACCATTTACAAAGTGCTATACATATTTAATCTTTAAATGTTTTCAACCAATTTCTTAAAGGTATATGAATCATTTCAAAATCGTTAACATACTTACATACATACATAATGAGTGCAACTAAAACTATAAATAAATTATTAATTATAATTTAATTGTTTGTGAATGGTAAAGTAACTATAAACATACATTAACATACCATATATTTGTAATTTATAAATTATGTAGTTTGTTAAACATTAATAAATGATGTATTTACCATTCTTAATGGGTTATATATGGTTTATAAATGGTGATTAAACATTAATAAACTATCTGTTCACCATTTATAAATGATGGTTATTGTAAAGTGTTACCAAAGCATCTTTTGATGACATTCATCATCAGTGGTGGGTTTGGGAGGTCCCACCACAGTCTCATGTGCTGCAAAATTTTTTTTACTTTATCTATATATGTGATATGTCTAATTCAATATCACATTTAAAAACATATCAATATATTTTTTATATCGATATATCGCCCAGCCCTAGACTGATCAATTTTTGTATTCTGGTGTGGAAGCATCGACTGTAAAGAGTGCAGCAACTGGCTGCCATACAGTTGCAAGAAAAAGTATGTGAACCCTTTGAAATTATCTAGTTTTCTGCATTCATTTGTCATAAAATGTGATGTGATCTGCATCTTAGTCCCAAGTATAGACAAACACAACGTGCTTGAACTCTAAATTGAACTATATTGATATATGAGATATGGTCTAATTAAAAACATATCTGGCCTGAGGCCACAGTGGCCCCGCCCACTGCCCCAGTTGGTTTTGCGGTTTTCTAGTCTGCCTCTTTCCTGTCAACACAGCTTTGACACCTGCATCTTTAGAGAAAAAAAGCATCTTTTGATGACATTCATCATCAGTGGTGGGTTTGATTGGAGCCTGGCATGAACCGCTCAGACAGGCTATAATGACAGTTTGACACGAATCTATCACTGGCCAAGCAAGGAGACTTCATCAATCACTCTAATCTGTCCCGCCACAGTCTTGTGTGCTGCACTAACGTCACATTTCAAGCTACTATGCGCGCCGAACTAAATCCTATCAACCTGTCCAGGTCGTCAAAAGTCCTTATACACTGTTGCATATGCCGTTCGGTAGCCGCGAGCTAACATTAGCTAACAGTTCAAGTTGTTTTAATCACACTAAACTGTGACTTACTGCTTTCAAAATAAGTGTGCAGTGTGTTAACAGAATTGACCACAGAATTTACAAGAAGACTGTCAAAATAAGATGCATTAAGTAAAATATACAAGAACCCTTATTCTCCTTTATTTTTTGTGTGTATATGATGGAATAGTGGCATTGGAATGTGTGAGAGGCACCAAATTTGAGCTTTTATGGAAAAAAATTCTAGCCAGCTATTTTTCCACATTGGCTGGCTGCTCCATGTCCTAGTTGAAAGCATGTTGACAGCAATTAAAAATGACACAGTAGGACAACAAAGATTCTATAATACGGTATCTCCTGACTGTGATAAATGTTCTGTGAGGTGTTTGCTCTCATTTAGCTCTCAAAGTGCACCAGATTGATGCATTTTACTTTACAAGGAAATGTTTCTTTACCTGTTTGACAGTTTCGACTCCAGTCTTCCTCAGAAGCGTCATTAGTCCTTAAATTAAATTCAATATGGAAGTGGACTTAAAATCATTGTTTTAATTTATGGCCTTGGTGCCCTGGCTTTTGGCCTTTGTGCCCTCAAAAAATTGACAACACAAAAGGGCAAGTGGCCTTGCCCCTAAAATGCCGAAATTCCAGGCCTAGACAGCCCTAACTGAAATGGTTTAGATCACTTTTGTTGTTGTAAAATGCCAAAATTATCATATAAACTGTAACGATTCAGATAAGTCTCATTTCAGTGAACCGAGTTTTGTCACATAGAAAAACAGAAATGCCTACACTGCAAAAAAAACACAAATAGGGTGAACTCAAAATTTCAAGGCAACAAACCGATAAAATTTTATTCTAAATATTTTAAGTTTTGTTTTTGAGTTTGCTCAACTCTGAATTCAGATTTTTGTCAACTCAACTGTAAGTTGTACTAACTTATAATTTTACATTGTAATAACTTTTAATCCTTACTTCTGCTAATTTCTGCAATGTGCTGAATTGGCATGATTGTAACGCTGCTATGAAATGTCAGCTAATGTTGCGACCACAATTTTGAGTTAGCATTGATACGCTAATGGCTACTCTTGTAGCTGTAACAAGCAGCGCTGCTAGCATCAGTTAGCCGCTAGCATCAGTTAGCCGCTAGCTTTCGCTAATGAATTTCATCGCTTTCCAGCATTTCACAACAAAGAAATAAGAGTTAGCAGAACTATTGTCCCTTGTTGTGAACCCCAACTTAAAGATATAAGTAACATCAACTCTCAAACTTTTTGAGCAGACAACTGGCTTCCTTTGTTGTGCTAACTTACATTATTGCCCTAAATGTCAATAATTTATGCTTCCAAGTTTTACCAACTTAAATCACTGTTTTAGGCCAAAAAATACAAGTTGGCTTTTTTGCAGTGTATTTGAGTGTTTGAGGTGAGAAGGAGCTGCCTGTGTGCAGCTGAAGCTGGTGTCAGAGCAGTGGTGCGGACGGGCGGATGGGACTGTCCCTTTCACCCAGCTCGGCTGCTACAATGGCTGTTTGTTCAAACAGAGCGAGCCACTGTTACAGTATTACAGGAACATTGTTACTATTCAGCCCCCAGAGCCTAAACATACAAGTGATGGATATGCAGTGTGTGTTCCGAAGTCTTCATTTGCATGTTCACAATGTCTCCTTGTCCTTTCATCTGCACAAATATCTGAAGGGTCCTTGGAAATAACTGTATGTGTAATAGATTTATCATTTGGTGTGTGTTTATTTCAATGCTGCACTAATATTTTTAGCCATGGTAGTTATACACAGGGTATCCATGGGGTCTTAAGAAGTTTTATAACGTCTCAAATTTGAATTTAAGGCTTTAAAATGTCTAAAACTCTCTTAAAAACTCATAAAATGTTCTAAACACGATTTTGAAAGGTATTAAAAATGTATTAACTTTACTTTTATTCAAAACAAATGCATAAACTTTAGTCTCACTTTTAAATGTTTTTTTGAGGAGGCTATAACACAACTACAAAACCGAACTAAGTACTTGTACAGCCCAGTTTTCAGAATGTATACAATCAGAATTAAACAGTCAGAATGTAAGGTTCTTAACTAATATTAGTTCACAATAGAGAGGCTCCTGGTGTTTTAAGTTGGGCTAAGGGCTCAAAGCTTTTTGCTTTAACTTCACTGTGTCTAAAAACAAGATAAAAACACTAAATCTGAGGGAAATGATCTTGCTGCATGGACAGATAATTTCACTTGACAAGATTTCTTAAATTAAGATTATTAAATCTAGAAATAAGCTTGTTGAACACTTAAAATAAGAAATAAACTCTTAAAACAGGATAAATTAAAGCTGCAAGCAGCGATGAACTGGCCCGAGCAGAGTGACCTGACAATTATTGGTTTCTTAGCAGATAAAAAAAACAAGATTTTTCTAAAATATTCCAAACAATGTCCTACTCCGACAGCTTTTAGTCTATATGTACAATTTATACACCAACACGTAGGAATTTCCACCCTCTTACATCCAATGTGACTTTCATACAGATAGGACTTACAGTTTTTGAATGAATCGCCCAAGACTGCAGACACTGGAGCAAAATCCTGTCATCCAGGCCCATGTTATTTGACGTCTCTCACTTCCTCAGAAATCCAGATGAGGGTGATTTCTAAACTGCTCTCACTCTTTTATTTTTCATCCTACCGACACATATCATACATCAGTGTCTGCGTCTATCTCTTGTGATGCTCACGGTGGAAAAATATTTCTGATCTCAGCTTTACTTTTTGAGATATCGGGAGTTGTTCAGCACCATGTCCAGTGCTGCTTTCACAGTTTTCCCGCCTAAACACAGCTGTCAGCCCTGTATGCTGCAGGACTCCTGACATGACACAGACATGACACACACACACACACACACACACACACACACACACACACACACAGACATGACACACACACACACACACACAAACACACACAGACACACGCACGCTTGCGTGTCTGTCTGAGTGTCCATGTATGATTACAGACACACACGCACACACAGACGACACTCAGACAGACACACATGCTCTATCAAGAATGTCATCACAATCACAATCATCTGGCAGTAGTCCCGTGGCACTCCAAATATTTCCCTGGAATTTTGTTTCTAGTTCTGTTGATGGCTCTGCTCTGATTGCCTTTGATCCTTTGATGTGACTATAGTTACAGATGCACGCACGCATGCACGCACACACACATGCACGCGTAATCGTGCACATTCCTCCAGATACATGTTTCACACAGACACACACACACACACACACACACATATTTTGAGGTTAAAGGGCATAGGTTGCTGAATACTTGAAAAGGAATGCTTGTTGTAGGTGTGCTCCTTGTATATAATATAGTATCATAATATTACTAGTATTAATTGTTAACTTCCTATCGATGAACGCATGCAGCTTTCAAAATAAGAGCGCAGTGTGTTAACAGAATCGACCACAGAATTTACAAGAAGACTGTCAAAATAAGATAAACATTTAGTCATTTAGCAGACACTTTTATCCAAAGCGACTTACAGGAAAAATAAATAAACATGATGCTTTAAGTAAAATATACAAGAATCCTTATTCTCCTTTAAAATAATTCTTAAAATATGCAATTATTAAGATGAGTTCATGTGATGGAATAGTGGCATTAGAATGTGCGAGAGGCACCAAATTTGGGCTTTTATGGAATTTGCACACACACATGGACGCGTAAGCGCACACACTCCTCCAGATACACATGCTTCACACACACACACACACACACACACACACACACACACAATTTGAGGTTAAAAGGCACAGGTTGCTGTATAAATAAATACTTGAAAACAATGCTTGTTGTAGGTGTGCTCCTTGTATATTATATAGTATTATAACATTACTAGTATTAATTATTTGAAATCTCTGAAAAATCTCATCATAGTGTACACACACCGGCAGTAGCCCCGTGGCCCTTTCAGAATTTCCCCAGAGGACATTTTCTAGTATATAAATGTTGGCCTCTGAAAAGTATGTCCATCTAGTCCAATGGACTTTCCATCATATTCTAATTTATTGAGATGATCCTGTGTAAGTGACACATTTTTACAACTGAGGACTACAAATTGCTTTGGACCTACACCAATGATAAATGAACATTAAAATTTAAAGAAATAACTGTTTTATTTTGCATAATTTTGTTGTCACAGCCACAGGGAGCCACTGAAGAGCCACATGTGGCTCTGGAGCCTCAGGTTGCCTACCCCTGATTTAGATGATATAAGTGTGTATCAAGATGATGAATTTTTGCATAAAATGTGTACTCAGTGTGTGTGTATGATTAAAACTGTGTGTGTTTACCTCAGGGAGATGATATGCCAGAGGAGGTGAACATTGACAACTTGATTGACCTGCCTAATGAAGAGGAGCGAGTCAAAAAGTTACAGGTAGCATGATATATGCGTGTATATCATACTGTATAAAAGAGTACTTATGAAATAGGAAAAGACTTATAAATATATTATAATATAATATATAAATATTTTCTAAATGATACAGCATTGTAAACATCCTTTCTGCACTAAGATGAACAGATTTTGTTGAAATGTGTCACTAAAATAGACATGTTTGATATCATTTAAACATTACTTAATACTGAAGATTAAACATTTTTGAAAATAAATATGACTAAGTGGCTGCAACATAATCCTTCTTCTCTTGACAGGAGCTCCTTCAAAAGTGCAATAACAACACAGAGGTATGTTTTCACTTGGAAATTATATTCCCAACCTAGGATTAGTGCACACATTAAATATGCAAATGAACAGTTTACCTGCACACACACACACACACATACACACACACACACACACACACACACACACACACACACACACACGGGAGATAGTCATGAAGCCAGTCTAAGTTATGTCTGTGAAGATTATAAGGACATACTTTATTAAACTAATTATATTTCACTTTTATATGAATGAACAATATAGCCATAATGAGCCACAATTCATTGTTTTGTGCTAAGATAATATTTTCTAAATTTTTGAACATATTTTTTTATTCAGAAATTCATTACTGTAATGCATCCAGATAAAAATGTCATGGTTTCCCCACACTAATATACAATAAATATTTAATAAACTTTATACAAATAAATATTCATTTGTTTAAAAATGTATAATTTAACAGAATATAATCAAACATAATGGTATTTAACAATGTATAAAGAACAAAATCTGAATAAAAATTGATGATAAAAAAGGTTAAATGTTACATTAATGATAGAATCGTTTGCAGTAAAATATGCGTATATTTTAATAAAATACATGTTGGTGATGCCAGCTACCCTTGAGCATATTTAAGTGCTTGCCAAAGAAAAAAAAAAGAAAAAAAACCTTTTGTTGTTTTTTTTTAATTTAAAAATGTGTTACGGAAATGAATTTTGCTCACAGTGTCTCTAAAAATGTCAGAAAATACCTTAAAATTTAAAAAATAGATATTGAATTCATATTAAACAGTGACTTTAGATTAGATGTGTTATAAAGGGTCAAAGAAAATATGTATTCAATGCTCTTAGAGTTCTGCTATGATCTGTACCATGTTCAGGAGAATCACCCACACTGCTCACATGATGCACCTAAACTGAAGCCGACACCTCGTCCCAGTCGCTCCACATCAACAATGGCCTTCTGTGCACTCTTGTCTTTTTCTTTTCATTTGAAGCCTGAAACAATGAGTCTTTCTGGGCTGGAGTGTCGGGCTTGCTGTGCCCTGGTCAGAGATGCAAACACAGGCAAAAGAGCAGGGAGGCTCAGTGTGGCTGCTGCTTACACACTCACACTCACTTTATTTCACTCTGATGTAGTGTGTCATTACAGTTTTTTACAACCGCTATGACCCGTTTGTCAGAACCTTAAAAACTTTTTCAAAACTGTTACAATATACATGTATAGGTATTTACAATGTAATATAAATTGTTTATAGTATATATATATATATATAATTGTTTATAATATTTATCTGTGACTATATTGATTATTCATATGTATATGTATATAGATATACATTTTTTTACTTCTTCCTACTCCCTTCCGAGCTTGCAGAAAGTGTCTGTTTTCTCAATTTTTTTTGCTTTTTTGTTTTGTTTTTTATTTATTCATCTATTAATATTTAAACTTGTTTTTTTTTATTTGCTTGCATGTTCGAAATAAAGACAATCAATCAATCGATCAATCAATTAACGCACATCACACCTGAAACACACAATTCCCCAAACAGTTCATTTCATGCTTAAAATCACACAGTGTGACTAAACACAGACACACACTTCCAAAATACAATAATACACTAAGACAGTTCACCAAATCTACCAAAACACTGACACATGTTGTCTCCAACAGAAACATTTAGTCAGTCACAACACAGGGTCATAAAAAACACTGACAACTGATGGAAGAACACAAACTCAATCACTTTGCATGTGTCAAATCGACTTTTTTTCCATTTTCTTTTACAATCAACAGATTATTGTATTGATCATACATGTAAATTAATGTTTGTGATGATGTTCTTCATTTTTCATGGTGGCCATGAGTTTTGTTCCTTTTTTTGTACAACATTTAGTACAAGAAGTGAACGAGCCATGTCAGAGCAGCTTTACAGAATGTTTATGAAAGAAGAAGACAGTAAATGACAGGATTTACAGTAAACACTTTACCGTATTGCAAATGAAAATGACTTACACTAGAGTGAAGAGGAAAAAAATCAGCATTCAGCTGTCTTTCATTATTTGTATTGTCAAATACACAAAAAGAAAAAGGCGCAGAAGAAATCACTGTAAAAGAGGAAGAAAAAAAGCGAATCTGTTCAGTCTTCTGCATTGGCCCTTGATTTCACATTCATTAGAAGAGTGTTTCCTAAAGCCTTGTCAACAAAAAAAAGAAGAAGAGGAAGAAGGAATAACTGCTGTAAATAAACTGTTCCACATAAACAAACAGGGCTTTTCCCAAGAAATATGCCACATCACTCTACCGAGTCTGTACCTAACGGCATAAACAGACTCCAAGCAAACAGAGGCTGAAGGGGGGGGGGGGAGGGGGATGGATATCGGAAACTTCCATTGCTTGTGTGAGATTTTGACAGAGCTTCTCAGGGTTATATACTGCTACTGATTAACATTTAGAAGAGACAATAACACACACATGAATCCAGGGTTAAACAAATGTTTTCAGTCAGTATTCAATAGGGACTGAGGCAGCTTGTTTTGCTCACCTCTACTGTACTGTTGCCATGGAACATATCTAATACTGTGTTCCTCTTTAGACTCACTGATGTAGTCATGGAAAAATGATTAGTACACCCTTGTTTTTTATAATTTCTTCTTCATTTTAATGTCTGGTACAACTAAAGGTACATTTGTTGGAGACATATCATGATAACAACAAAAATAGCTCACAAAAGTTTAATTGAAGAGCTGATATCTAGACATTTTCCCAACATGGTCTCACAGGAATCGGTGAAATAGCCACGGATTTGCTTAACTCAAAATCCATGGAATAGCCACGGAATCACTCAAATTTTCGTGAAACTGACACGGATTTCGCTACAGTGCAAGTTAATGAGAGTCATATTCCGTGGGCATTCCATGGAGAACTGTCCGCCATGTTTTTTGTTCTGACCGCCGGAACCTTGAAAGTCACGTGACTTGGACACAAACCAATAGGAAAAAATATCCATGGAATAGCCACGGGATATGACTGTCATTAACTTGCATTGTAGCGAAGTTTCAGTTTCACAGAAATTTTAGTGATTCCGTGGCTATTCCACGGATTTTGCGTTAAGCCTGTGAAACCAGGTTGCATTTTCCATGGTTTTCTTGATAATGATTTTGGTTATTATCAAGAAAACCATGGAAAATGACTCAATATCAGTAGCCTGGGTATACCCAGACTGCCTTGCGCGCTCGAATTTCATTTCGAACCTCCAGGTGGTCTGGAAACCAGGAAGGTTTTTTAGCCCTGTTTTAGGGATCCAATCACAGAGCGGGGAGGGACGGCAAGACGATGACACGTACTACTCGGCACTTGGAAGCTTGTAGTTTTCTTACGGATCCAACATGGCTGCTGCAGACGCGAAACTCTCTTTAGCTGTAGATGGTGTTTTAGATAGTTTAGAGCGAAAGCTGAAAGGCGAAAGGTCTCTCGCCGGCTCCGCTGTCCCCCGCCTCGTAGCGAGATCACCGGTAGCGCCTGTGATCTGGCTACGGAGCCGCCGAGAGACCCGCAGCAGCTTGTTTATTGCCCATAAAATCAGTGGATGTGTGTGGCTGAATGACATGAGGGGGAATAAAGCGTGAAAATAAATAATCTTGCAGAAAGCGAGAACTGGAGGAGCAAAGCAGCAAGCAACACTCTCTCACAGACACACACACAACAAACATCCATTTCTGTTGCTCTACTACGTCATCTGGTTTAACTGATACGATTGGCTAAGAGCTACCTACAGACGCTTTTGATAGACATTCTAAACACACAATAAACGGCTCCGGAGGATCGTAAACCACACCTCCTCTACAGAGAAATGAACGGTTGGTTTCCAGACCAAATCTCATTTGAGATTAGTCTGGTGTTAGCCGGGCTACAATATCAGCTCCTTAATTAAACTCTTATGAGCTATTTTTGTTGGTATCACTACGTTTGTCCAAACAAATGTAGTGATACCAACAAAAATAGCTCAAAAATAGCTACATTTGTCCAAACAAATGTACCTTAAGTTGTACCAGGCATTAAAATGGAGAAGAAATTGAAGAAAACAATGGTCTTATAATTTTTTTTCCACGACTGTATAAAGTTAGCAGGAGAAGAGCTGAACCTAATGTGGTGACCAATACAGTGCTTGTGTGTGTGTGTGCATTGACAGTCTGTTTGAAAAGTATCACATTCACACCACAACACTAAACATTAGAGCGAGTTATGACCTCCTCCCTGCTGCTCTCCAAGGCCTCTTCCATCTATGGACATATGAACGCTCAACAAAATAAGTTAGACATGACTAAACATCCCATTTATTTGGCACCATTATTGTTACTTGACTCCAAAATGCAGTTTGCTTATCATCCTGATAAAGGCAGATTAAATATTTATTATTTTAGTAATTTAACTTTGGAACAAAAGGGTGGAATGCTTATCCAACGAACAGCCATTTACCATGGAATTAGGCACACTTCCATTCAAATCAACTTAACAGAATGGCTAGCGTGGCACCCTGTAACTTCTGCATTAACTTCCATTTACAGTTTTTTACAACCGCTATGACCCGTTGTTCAATACTTTTTTTTTTTTTTTTTTTAATGTATTTTTTTGGGCTTTTTCATGCCTTTAATGGATAGGATAGATGAAGAGAGACAGGAAACAGGGGGCAGAGAGAGGGGAATGACATGCAGTAAAGGGCAGTCCGATGCGGGACTTGAACCGGGGCCAGCTGCAGCGAGGACTGTAGCCTCTACACATGGGGCGCCTGCGTAACCCACTACGCTACCGACCACCCCTGTTCAATGCTTTTAAGGCTTTTTCAAAACTCGTCACACAGTTACCACAACATCAGCCTGTGTGGGTGATACAATTAACACAATTCTTCTTCTTTTGACACAAAATACACACATTTTACATGTTTAAAATTAGTTTTAACTCCTTTTAACACACAAGCTCAATCAAGACCAAAACAGTAGGTGAATTTTCAATTGCTTTCACACAATTTGTCAAAACAGAAAATCTCATGTTCAAAACTAATGGATTGAAGATTACATGAATCACAGCTTCTGCTCCTTTTTCTTTCTGTGTAAAATATGTGGCCCAATGCTGACGACTGAGCAGATTAGCTTTTTTTCTTCCTCTTTTACAGTGATTTATTCTGCTCCTTTTTCTTTTTGTGTATTTGACAATACAGTAATGAATGACAGCTGAATGCTGATTTTTTTCCTCTTTACTCTACTGTAAGTCTTTTTTTTTTGCAATACAGTAAAGTGTTTACTGCAAATCCTGTCATTTACTGTCTTCTTCTTGGTAACATTCTGTAAAGCTGCTCTGAAATGCCTCGTTCACTTTTTGTACAACAAAAGGGAACAAAATTCATGCCCAACATGAAAAATGAAGAACATCATCACAATATATTAATTTACATGTATGATCAATACAATAATCTGTTAATTGTAAAAGAAAAAGGAAAAAATGTAGATTTGACACATGCAAAGTGATTCAGTTTGTGTTATTCCATCAGTTAGTCTGTGTTAGTGTATTACAGTTTTTCACAACCGCTATGACCCGTTTGTCAGAACCTTAAAAACTTTTTCAAAACTGTTAACGCACATCACACTTGATACACTCAATCCCCCAAACAGTTAATTTCATGGTCAAAATCACCCAGTGTAACTAAACACAGACACACACTTCCAAAATACAATAATACATTAACACAGTTCACCAAATCTACCAAAACACTGACACACGTTGTCTTCCAACAGAAACATTTAGTCAGTCACAGCACCGTGTCATAAAAAACACTGACAACTGATGGAAGAACACAAACCGAATCACTTTGCATGTTTCTTATCTACTTTTTTTCCTTTTTCTTTTACAATCAACAGATTATTGTATTGATCATACATGTAAATTAACCCTCTGTAGTCTCCAAAAGCATCAAATGCAGACTTCTTCATGACATCCAGACTAGAAAACAAAGCAGCGTGGAGCCCTACTGTAAATTTACCTCTAAAGTTCTAGCTGTAAACTCCATGAGGCCAGTTTCAGTTTGATGATGATATACCAAGTAAAACTGGAGACAAGCTCAAATAGATTTAGTATAAAATGATAGAACTGGATGGAACCCTCTTACAGTATATGTTAGATTTGACACCTTTGTTCACATTTGAAACATTTACAATTCTTTATTGAGCATGATAGTGTTTTGAAAGGAAAAAAAAAGATTCAAAATCACATTTTATGTTGGACTAAAGGACTAAAAAAGACACAAAATGACCAAAAAAAGACACAAAATGACTAAAAAGACACAAAATGACTTACAAAGACATGAAAAGACATGAAAAGGATTCAAAAATAGACAAAATTGCGCAAGACTCCAGATAATGTTTGTGATTATGTTTTTCATTTGTTGGCCATGAATTTTGTCCCTTTTTTGTACAACACTCAGTACAGACAGTGAACGAGCCATGTCAGAGCAGCTTTGCAGAATGTTTATAAAGAAGAATACAGTAAATGATAGGATTTGCAGTAAACAAAAAAAATCTGCATTTAGCTGTCATTCATTACTGTATTGTCAAATAGACAAAAAGAAAAAGGAGCAGAAGCTGTGATCAATGTAATCTTCTATCCATTAGTTTTGAACATGAGGTTTTCTGTTTTGACAAACTGTGTGAAAGCGACTGAAAATTCACCAGTTAACATCTACTGTTTTGGTCTTGATTGAGCTTGTGTGTAAAAGGACTTAAAACTAATTTTAAACGTGTAAAATGTATGTATTTTGTGTCAAAAGAAGAAGAATTGTGTTAATTGTATCGCCCACACAGGCTGATGTTGTGGTAACTGTGTGAAGAGTTTTGAAAAAGCGGTAAAAGTATTGAACAACGGGTCATAGCGGTTGTGAAAAACTGTATTGTATTTTGGAAGTGTGTGTCTGTGTTTAGTTACACTGCATGATTTTGAGCATGAAATTAACTGTTTGGGGAATTGTGTGTTTCAGGTGTGATGCGTGTTAACTGTTTTGAAAAAGTTCTTAAGGTTCTGACAAACCGGTCATAGCTGTTGTAAAAAACTGTAAACCTTCCTGTGAGGGGAAAAAACAGCTCCATGTGTGTCTGCAGTCGTATATGGATCAGTGACAAATAAGGGTTGGCAAGATGTCAAATGGTGTAAGCACAAAAGAATGATAATTATGAAACACTTTTTCCACCTACAGTGTATTTAATTGGACTTACAGATATGATTATTTCATTTTAAAGTATTTCTACATTTACACATTTCGTCAATATTGAGCAGAACATATTCTAAAAACAACCTTTTTTTTGACAAATCATGTAAAATTTGTGATATACCATTATATTGCAATGTGGATTGTATTTTTTTTTCTCATTTTAGTTCCCTTTTATATTCCTGTTTATAGATATAGATATCAGATTTTTATGAAAAAAATTACTGCTTACACCAACTGACACTTGTAGGATAGAGACGGAGCACCAAGCATCAACTACAGTCATGGAAAAAATATTAGACTACCCGTGTTTTCTTCACTTTATTTTTCATTTAAATGCCATTCTAGCCATTTTCCATGGTTTTCTTGATAATGATTTTGGTTATTATCAAGAAAAACATGGAAAATGTCTAGATATCGTCTCTTAAATTAAACTCTTATCATCTATTTTTGTTGTTATCATTATATTTGTCCAAACAAATGTACCTTTAGTTGTACCAGATATTATTATGATATG
Source organism: Centropristis striata (assembly GCF_030273125.1). Taxonomy (NCBI): domain Eukaryota; kingdom Metazoa; phylum Chordata; class Actinopteri; order Perciformes; family Serranidae; genus Centropristis; species Centropristis striata. Next base: position 23,522,026 of record NC_081531.1, on the reverse strand, counting down.
ATTATTATTATATTATGATATCTGTGCCACAATACACAACATTGTGCTGAAATGCTAAAAAAAAATGCCTATTTGTAGCTAAAACTATTATTTTAAGCACTCTGTCTACCAGAAAGGACAAGGACTGCACATCTTTCTGAATTGTACATGTTCCACTACATCACAAGCTACATAGTGTCAAAAGCTTTAACCCTTGTGTTTTTGTAACTTTCTGTATACACCACTTGTCCTCAAGTTAAAAAATGACCCACCTTCACTTGACCCCTTAAATAAAAAGCTTGATTGAATTTTAAAACCCAAATCTATTTTGCATGAAGAAACAACCTCTCATTCATCACAAACCTTGTGAATATCAAGGTTTTCCCTCTTACAGTGCAGAAAAACTGTGTTTAAACAGTTTAATCTTTACTATTTTACTAAAATATGGGTTTATTTTTATATTATTTTTGTTGCCAAAGTTACTGCATATGTGTAAACATAAATTTTGTGTTTTTTTATAGCTGTCAAAAATGACCCCAAAGACAAGATTTGTTGGTGATCAGCTTTCATGGAAATGTGAACATAGGCAATGTTTTACTTTTTTTCTCATGATGGGGCCATTCTAGGAAAAGTAATTGAATTTCAAGTTGAAAAAAGCTCATTAGAGGCTTTCCTCTGCTGTTAAACATAGTGGCAGGTCATTTTTGACCCTTAAGACAAAACAAAGGTAAACTTACGTAAGACGTAACAGTTCATATACTGAGTTTCAGGATTGCACAGTTTACCCCATTGTATCTGCGAATGTCTCATGTCTGTGTCCACTTTATTCCCCTTTAAAGTTTGCTTTTTTTGGTTTGTCAGTTGTCGGTTTGGTAGTGAACTTCCTCACACAGCAGCTTTTAGACATTTTTCTGCTGTTTGCTAACAGACTGGATTGTTAAGGAAGTTCCCTTCATTTAATACAAAGACAATAAAGAGAGAATGATTGTTTTTCCCCTCTGATGGGACATGACTTTAGTTAATGGGTGAGCTGGACAAACAAGAATCACACAATAATCAGTTGTCTAGGTTCTATTAATACATAGGTACTCCAATACACCACTCAGTCCCAGATGGTTATTTAATAAAGCAACAGTCCTGTAGACCGCTCCACTTGGGGCCATGCGCTTTCCAGCATCAGCTCTTCAACAAGAGGCAATGTTGCTCTAACCTTCCTGCCCATACATGACATCAGGACAGACCCCACTCATTTACACATTCCCCTCACACATGGTGTTATCAGAGTTAAGTTCACAGTTTGAGTTCCCACAAGGCCTTGCGTCTTGAATATCATGTAGGTCGCCGCCTACTTCATGCCCCACCATGACAGGAAACACCAAATTTCCTTCACACGACCCCCCTTTTGACTAACATATATGTAGTCAACTACAAACTAGAAATGTGGTTGCAGGCCGAGGGAGAACTGTATCACTGATCGTTAACCTAGTTAAACCATGATTGAGTGAGAACGGGACAACAATGCAACAGTAATTTTAATAGGTGCATGTGAGTTACATGAAATTCAGAAGTAGTGAGAGAATTCAACTCAGAATATGCATTAGGACATTTCAAAACAATGTATATAAGAGAAAGCTGAAAATGGTGTACAGGTAAACATTCTAAAAAAGTCTAAAAAAATTGTAAAAAATGTAAATAAAACATTCTAAAAAATGTAAATAAAACATTCTACAAAGTCGATAAAACATTTTAAAAATGTAAATAAAGAATTCTAAAAAAGTCAATAAAACATTCTAAAAAAAAAGTAAATAAATCATTTTAAAAAAGTCAATAAAACATTCTAAAAAATGTAAATAAAACATTCTAAAAAGTCAATGAAACATTCTAAAAATGTAAATAAAGAATTCTAAAAAAGTCAATACAACATTCTACAAAAAAGTAAAAAACACATTCTTAAAAAATTAAATAAAACATTCTAAAAAATGTAAAAGAAACATTCTAAAAAAGTCAATAAAAAATTCTAAAAAAGTCAATAAAACATTCTAAAAAATGTAAATAAAACATTCTAAAAAAGTCAATAAAACATTCTAAAAAAAGTCAATAAAACATTCTAAAAAAAGCAAATAAAACATTCTAAAAAAGTCAATAAAACATTCTAAAAAATGTAAATAAAACATTATAAAAAGTCAATAAAACATTCTAAAAATGTAAATAAAGAATTCTAAAAAAGTCAATAAAACATTCTAAAAAAATCAATTAAACATTCTAAAAAATGTAAATAAAACATTCTAAAAAATTTTAATAAAACATTCTTAAAAAGTCAATAAAACATTCTAAAAAATGTAAATAAAACATTCTAAAAAAATTCAATAAAACATTCTAAAAAAGTAAATAAAACATTCTAAAAAAAGTCAATAAAACATTGTAGAAATGTAAATAAAGCATTCTAAAAAGTCAATAAAACATTCTAAAATATGTAAATAAAACATTCTAAAAAAGTCAATGAAACATTCTAAAAAAAGTTAATAAGATATTCTAAAAAAATCAATAATGAAAACTTTAAATAAAACATTATAGAAAAGTAAATAAAACATTCTAAAAATGTAAATAAAGAATTCTAAAAAAGTCAATAAAACATTCTAAAAAATGTAAATAAAACATTCTAAAAAAGTCAATAAGACTTCCTAAAAAAATCAATAATGAAAACTTAAAACTCAAAACTACAATATGTACAGCATGTCCACCCAGTACAATGTTTTACTTAGCTTGTTTTACTGAGTGGTATAAGGTGTCTAGGGGTGTTACCATATCATTGTTTTTGGTATCTTATTGTGACGCCTGGACTGCCCCTCTTTGAGACTTGAGAGTGGGTCAGTAAGTGGATATTAGTCCATCCCTTAGCCTACGGGGCAGCATTGGCTCTTAAGCAAGAGGCAATGTGACCCTAATGTTCCTGCCCATACGTGACATCAGGACAGACCCCCGCATTTACACATTCCCCTCACACATGGTGTCATCAGAGTTAAGTTCACAGTTTGAGTTCCCACAAGGCCTTGCGTCTTGAATATCATGTAGGTCGCCGCCTACTTCATGCCCCACCATGACAGGAAACACCAAATTTCCTTCACACGTCCCCCTTTTGACTAACATATATGTAGTCAACTACAAACTAGAAATGTGGTTGCAGGCCGAGGGAGAACTGTATCACTGATCGTTAACCTAGTTACACCATGATTGAGTGAGAACAGGACAACAATGCAACAGTAATTTTAATAGGTGCATGTGAGTTACATGAAATTCAGAAATAGTTAGAGAATTCAACTCAGAATATGCATTATGACATTTCAAAACAATGTACATAAGAGAAAGCTGAAAATGGTGTACTTTTAAACCTTCTAAGAAGTAAATAAAATATTCTAAAAAAGTAAATAGAACATTCTAAAAAAAGTCAATAAAACATTCTAAAAAACTGAATAAAACATTCTAAAAAATGTAAATAAAACATTCTAAAAAAATGTAAATAAAACATTTGGAAAATGTAAATAAAACATTCTAAAAAAAGAGTCAATAAAACATTCTAAAAATGTAAATGAAACATAAAAACCCAGTACAATGTTTTATTTAGCTTTATCTCTGAGTGGTATAAGGTGTCCAGGGCTGTTACCATAAACAGTAGTGATGGGTCTGATCGTGCCGATGCTTCGGAGCATGTGTCGAGAAATCCCGGAAGTCTTTGGTGGAGCGCGTATCGACGCTTGTGTTGTTTAGGGCGAGTGACGTCATTGATGACGTTCGAAGCCTCGGTGGTTGAGGAAATGGTTCGACTTGTGCACCCCTGCCTCCTCAGTCCCATGCGAACGAGTTTTTTCGAAAGCTGGAGAGGTTGTCTCCAAAATAGAAACCGACTGAGTCCAAGCACAGTGGAGAAATTGTTGTTTTTAAACTGCAATCAATAAAGTCACAAGCACAAATGATGTCCCATCTCTGCCCCGTGCTTTGAAAACACTGTAACATTTTTAACAAACACCTCATGTCCTATTGGATTTATTTTATCATTGACTGAAATGATGCTGGTAAAGTAAATAATAATGATTATTATATATTATTATTAATAATTACTAATACACTGCTATTAGCATTACCCACATATTAATCAAAACAACAGATAAATAAAATCCACACTAAATCAAATTAAGGTGTTTTTATTTCTGTTGGCAGTGATTATTCCCATGCAACAAGAGGCCTCACAAACAGCTCAAAGGTCAATGACAATTTGGACCAGCAGGGGGTTTGTGAGCACATTAAGCCTCAAGATATGAACCTTTTCTCGAACCAGTTGGCTGGAAAGGTTCAAGGCTTCATGAGGCTTCATCTACCCATCACTAATAAACAGGACAGACCCCACTCATTTACACATTCCCCTCACACATGGTGTTATCACAGTTAAGTTCACAGTTTGAGTTCCCACAAGGCCTTGCGTCTTGAATATCAAGTAGATCGCCGCCTACTTCATGCCCCACCATGACAGGAAACACCAAATTTGCTTCACACTCTATTTGAGCCTGTTCTGTGACATCATAGCTGGGCATTGTAGGTTTTTGAATTAATTTCAGTGTCAGGTTTGCTGCATAAACCATAGTGTGTGTGTTCATGTAAAGGAACATGTTTCCAGTGCAACAGTGATGTGTTTTCATAGCTTTTGGACAGTTAAGGTCTATGGCACAGAGAAAGAAGATACAACAACTTGTTGATAGACAGATACAATTAAAGCTTGATGCAATTGGCTGGTATAAATATTGACTTCTTTTTAATGCGTGCATGCTACAGTCGTGGAAAAAAATATTAGACCGCCCTTGTTTTCTTCAATTTCTTGTTCATTTTAATGCCTGGTACATTTGTTTGGACAAATAATGATGATAACAAAAATAGCTGATAAGAGTTTAATTTTAGAGCTGATATCTAGACATTTAACATGGTTTTCTTGATAATATCCAACATTATTATTAAGAAAACCATTGAAAATGTCTAGATATCAGCTCTTTACCCATTTAAGGTGGGAAAGCATTACTTCATTTCTACCATTAAAGCCGGGCACTGTTGTGTTATTCTACCATTAAAGCAGGGAAAGCAGATATGTTGTTTGTGGTACTTGTAGTTTTTTCCACCTATTTTTTGTCTCTTGGCCAATGAAATGCATCAGAACACATGTGGGAGTGTCGCAATGCAACACGTTGATTTTTTTTAAAGACTTTATTGAAGGTTTGGACAAATAAACTCAACTTCTCATGCATGAAAGCCACAGGTATAAGCTCTCAAATACTTTTTGAATTTCATTTCTATCTGCTACAGAGGCTGAAAATCGATTATTTAGTAGGTAGTAGTAGGCGTTGACACTTCTTTTGAATTTCCAGAATTTCCAGAAAAACTTCAGGTTTTAGGGTTTTTTTTCAAATCTCCCAGAGGTTTTACAGGCATTTTTCCAGGCGTTTTAGGCCTAAATGGGTTAAATTCAACTCTTATGAGCTATTTTTGTATTTTTGTTGTTTTCATTATATTTTTTTCCATGACTGTATATGTCATGTTCAACATGGATCTTAGATAAGTGATTTAGGAAAAATATATCATATGATTGATCATCACAGAAAGATACTCACTAACATTGTCAAATATCAAATTGTGGTGGCACTTACACATGTAAAAATCCTATTGGAAGACTTAACTTCATGTGTCTGCTAAATCAGCAATTCTCAACCTTGGGGTCCCAACCCCAATTGGGGTCGCAAGATGATTTCTGGGGGTCGCCAAATCCTTTTGGAAGTCAGCTCTGTCTTTTTGGTCATTTCATGTCTTTTTTTGCCCATTTTGTGTCTTTTTTAGTCATTTTGTGTCTTCTTTGCTCAATGTGTTTCCTTTTTTTGGTCATTTTGTGTTTTTTCTGGTCATTTTGTTTCCTTTTTTTGGTCATTTCATGTCTTTTTTTGCCCATTTTGTGTCTTTTTTAGTCATTTTGTGTCTTTTTTGTCATTTTGTTTCTTTTTTGGTCAATTTGTGTGTTTTCTGATCATTTTGTTTCCTTTTTTAAGTCATTTTGTGTCTTTTTGGTAATTTTGTGTCTTTTTTGGTCAATTTGTGTCTTTTGGTGGTCATTTTTTTTTGTCATTTTGTGGTCAATTTGAGTCCTTTTTCGGTAATGTTGTGTCTTTTCTGACAAATCCCAAAGTAGCAAGTTGTTACTTTCCAAGGAGTCTCTGGCTTGAAGCTGACTGTTACACACTCAGGTCAGAATGGACCTTTAAACTTATAGCAAAGGACTTAGATTAAAAGTAACAATAAAATATAAAAAAAATATATAAATGCACAGACAGAGATGTTTTAGTTGTTGTCTGCTTCATTATTTGTCCAAAATTCGTCGTATCGACTGAGTTTGTCTGATCTGAACTGTGAGAATGTGTTCTGTGAGCGGGGGTCACAGACAACATGCATGTTAAATTACCCTGTGGGTGCTATGCTCCTCCTCAGGGCTTCATCAGAGAGCTGGTGGCAAAGCTGGAGGGAGTTCAGAAGCAGGACGAGCTGCAGAGCGAAGGCATCGAGCATCCGGTCATCTGCCACAGCCACTACCGCCACGAGCCGTACCACTTTAACACCCCGCGGCAACCCCAGTCCTCCCAGCACGCCCGGGGCCCAAACCAGACCCTCTGACCACCCCCTCAGCCAAGGCACGCTGCTCTCACTGGCAAGGCAGGAAAACAATAAATGGAGGTTCTGTTGGACTATGGAAGGCAAAGAAGGAAAATCCACCCTAAAACGTACTCATTAAGAGTTTCGATCTTCTGGAATCACTGACACAGGGACGGCAACACTCAAGATATAGTCCAGGTTTATATTTCCCAAAATGTCAAACTATTCCTTTAATTACTTATTAAAGAAGCAGCTATAGGTGACATGCATTCATGGGAAAACTTATCAGACCTTCATTTTCTTCAATTTCTTGTTCATTTTTAATGCCTGGTACAACTAAAGGTACATTTGTTTGGACAAATATAATGAGAATTTTTGAGCTGATATCTAGACATTTTCCATGGTTTTCTTAATGATGATGTTGGTTATTATCAAGAAAACCATGTTAAATGTCTAGATATCAGCACTTAAATTAAACTCTTATGAAATATTTTTGTTGTTATCATTATATTTGTCCAAAATATTTTTTTTTCATGACTGTATGTTATCTAATTGCCCACACTGCAAAAAGGTGTGTCTCAAAACCAGATAAAAAAAGTAAATCTGAGGGAAATGATCTTGCTGCATGGACAGATAATTTACCTTGACAAGATTTCTTAAATTAAATCTAGATTATTAAATCTAGAAATAAGCATGTTGGCACGCCTAAAATAAGAAATTAACTCTTAAAACAAGATAAACTGTCTAACACTTCTAAATCTAAAGGTTTTTTTTTTATCTTGGTAAGAAACAAATAATTGTCAGTGATGAACTGGCCCGAGCAGAGTGCTGCTCGGGCCAGTTCATCGCTGCTGGCAGCTTTAATTTATCCTGTTTTAAGAGTTAATTTCTTATTTTAAGTGTACAACATGCTTATTTCTAGATTTAATCATCTCAATTTAAGAAATCTTGTCTAGTGAAATCATCCGTCCATGCAGCAAGATCATTTCCTCAGATTAAGTGTTTTTGTCTTGTTTTTAGACACACCTTTTTTGCAGCGCAAGGATAAGACACGAAATAGAAATAAACCTACGAAGATAATCTAAGAGCACAAATAGCCATCAAACAGGAAGAAAATAATACACAATAGGAACATATTTGTTTCCACACACAGTTTTCTCAAAAGAAATGTTGTTTGCAGCACCAAAACCTGTGACTCTCACTTTGACTTTGACTGGAAAAAAGCTGCCATTCTATCTTGATCTTACTATTTTTATCTCTGTTTCCGCATGCACACAGTTGGATGCAACAGTTGCAACTGTCACTAAATGATGAGGTACCTGTTGAAAGCCACTGAAGGAAACCAGGAGCAATGTCTTCCTTTAAAAACAACATCCTGCTTGCCAGCCACTGAACATGACACACTGATCAAACTAGAGTGGATTTAACATTGAAAACATCACTGAACCGTCCACTGGAGACATCAACATGTTAGCTCATATACGTTATTTAACATGTTTCTCATGATGACGGTCATGATTGTTATCTATTGTCATGGTTACAGGACATGGAGATGGATCCAACATAGCAGTACAACATGGTCTCACAGGAATCTGTGAAATAGCCACGGATTCGCTTAACTCAAAATCCGTGGAATAGCCACGGAATCACAAAAATTTCCATGAAACTGACACGGATTTCGCTACAATGCAAGTTAATGACAGTCATATCCCGTGGCTATTCCAACATACAAAGTGATTATGTACATTCACTGAGTGAATATTTAGAAAATAAAACATATATTTCTCGCTAGAAATGTGATCAAAATCCATTTTGATGCAGAAACTAAGTCAAAATATTGATTTTTTCACTAAAAATGAGAGAACTGTCCGCCATGTTTTTTGTTCTGACCACCGGGACCTTGAAAGTCACGTGACTTGGAACAAACCAATAGGAAAAAATATCCATGGAATAGCCACGGGATATGACTGTCATTAACTTGCATTGTAGCGAAATCCGTGTCAGTTTCACGGAAATTTGAGTGATTCCGTGGCTATTCCACGGATTTTGAGTTAAGTGAATCCATGGCTATTTCACAGATTCCTGTGAGACCAGGTTCTAGCAGTATGATGTAACACTGGAAATAATCCTGTTGCATTGCTTACACACTCGCTTTTTAATCTGTCACTGTCATTCATCCTTTCTGTTTCTCAGTTGTGTTGTTACTACTTTTTCACTTTTATTCACTTAGTATTGATTCTGCAAAGAGGCACTAGTGCTCTGCAAGAATTGCTAATAAAATGATTTCTTTCACTGTGGGTACATGTTTAATGTATATGATACTGTGCATTGGCATGTAATGTGTTTTCAAGGTCAGGAGGCACTGACATTGTGTGAGAAATACACACCAGTTTATTACTGCAGGAGTTCATGTCATGGTAAATGGAGTGCTCTTACAGTATATAGCGATTTTATCAAAGTCTAACTGCAGTAGCTACATTTTTGGTCAAATTGAGTTATAACTAAAAATGAACTCCTTGATGTCTGTTTTATCTTGTGACAAAGTTTTAGTTCTTTTTCTAACTTCGTTCGGTGTTTCACTATGGGAATCGCTTAATGCGTGACCAACTACGGAAGCTCCAATGACACCACGTCTGTCTTTGACAGACAGGTCGACCTGTGGGGAGGGCCCCGCCCTCCCTTATTATAAGGGTCGACTGCACTGACCAGGTCATTCTCGCTTTCTTCCCATGCGGAATAATCTACATTTAAGCTCCTTCAGCGCATCCGGACGAGTCGGACTTGCTTAACTGCTATCAGACGTCCCGTCAAGGAGCTACGTCGCCTAGCGCGGTTCCGATTACGACTCTGGACTGTGCTGAAAATTTTCGTCATTGAAATAAAGTGAGTTTAAGCTTTATTGGAATAGCGACCGCGTTGTGGCGAGCTATTCTCGCGAGCGACTTGGTATTTGTTTACCGAGCAGCAAGCGATTATTTAGGGCGATAGCTTCAGGCGAGCCCGGTCGGGTTAGCTAAACATTAGCTGGTGGCTAACCAGACTCCCGACGCATAGCCACCGCGTAACGGCGGGCTATCCTCCACAGGGTGCGGGTTGTAGTGAGGTTACACTAGCTATAGCCGGTGCTCTGTTACAAGACTAACGTGTTACGACGAGTCTTGTTTTTTCTTGCAAGATATCTAGGTTAACAGCCTAGCTTCTTTCTACTTCTCTAGTCATCATGTCTGTGCCCGCGACCCCCGCCAAAGGGTCCGAGCCCAAGGAAGCGGGGGGTGCGTCCCGGTCTTGCCCTGCGTCATGCGGAGCCATCATTTCGGGCAGGGATCCACACCCGCTATGTATAGTGTGCATGGGCGCTAAACACGCCCAGGCTTCACTAGCTGACCCGCAGGTCTGCGCTCACTGCGCCACCATGACTGAAAAAATACTAGAGAGGAGACTGAGGGTTGCGGTGGCTAACATTAACAGCCAGGACCCATGCCTGGCTAAAACCACCGAGGCAAGAGCAAACCCCACTGCCCATCAGCGGCCAGTCTCGACGAGCTGGGCCGACGCGATGGACGAGCTAGAGCCACTGGACATGCCTCCGCTGTTCGAAGGTCTCTTAGCGGGGAGCGACGATGCAGACGGCGATGCCAGTTCTGACATCCTCGATATGGATGATATGGAGGAAGGGGAGGAGGATTCCACCTTCCCCACTCTAGAATCCAGACCCCCCAGCAGTGCTGATGCGGCCTCGCCGGTCGATAACAACTTGTATGAGGTTTGCAAGCGCGCCGCTGCCAAGCTAAACATCCCATGGCCAGCGGCCCAGGGCACGGAGGGGACGGTGAGGGACCTATACGATGGTAAAAGGCTTCCTCCAACCCAGCCTCCGGCGAAACAGCTCCTTCCAGCAGTCCCAGCATGCATGAAGGAAATGAGCCGTTTTTGGTCTAGCCCTTATAAAAGCAAACTTGCCACACAGGGCCACTCTAAACTAGAGGTGCATGGCATGGCTGACCTGGGGCTGGCTGAACCCCCAGCCGTGGAGCCTTCAGTGGCGTACCACCTCCACCCGAATCGCCGGTCCGTTTCTGCGGCCTCTAACGTCTCACTGCCCGGTAAAGTAGAACGAACGACCGCTGCCATTTATCAGAGAATGTATAAATACGCAGCTCAGTCTGTCTGTTCTCTGAACGCTGTCACGCTGTTGTCAGCTTACCAGGCTGAGATATTAGAGGAAATGGGCCAACAACTAGATTCTGGAGTTCCAAATCCAGTACTCTGGGACGAGATTTGCGTGGTGAATGATTTACTGTTACGTTCCTCCCGCGGAGCGGTGCAGGGCTGCGGCCGCGTCATGGGGCTGGCGGTCTCAGGGGAGAGGGCTTTGTGGCTCAACCTGTCAGGCTTAGGGGATGCCCAGAAAGCCGAAGTGATGGACGCGACATACGACCCCACCAAGGGTCTTTTCGGCCCAGCCCTCGAGAAAATGAGAGAAACCAGCACTCTCAGAAAACAGGAAGGGGAGGCTTTCGACTTGTGTCTGCCTCGTAAGCAGACACCGCGCCCCCCAGCCCGTACAGGCTTCGCTGCAGCGGCCGCCGCAGCGAGAGGAAGGCAGCACGACAGCAAGCCAACCCATAAGCCCGGGGCTAGCCGCAACGATCAGCCGCCGAGAGAGAGAGCCGGTAATAACAGACCCTGGGGAAAACAGTCGTTCGCGGCTGCGGCGGCGAAGCGCCGTCCTTCCAACCCCGTGGAGGGGAGGAAGAAACGGCCATCCTAACGTTTCAAGCCGGCCCGTCACCCCCTCCTCCACCTGCGAAAAGGCGGAGAGGAGAGGATGTGAGTTTTACCCCCTCAATGTTCAGCGCGGAGGCTCCCGTTCCAGCCGAAAGCCAAGGGGTCCCTCCTCCAGAGGTGAGCGAGGAGACAGAGGGGTTGTTAATGTGTCACCAAGCACAAGATGTTCACTGTTCTCAAACAGTAGTTCACATCCCCATATTGAAAGAAATAAAGTCTGTACGTTTGCATCCAAGCTCACAGCTGAGGGCAAAGTACACAAAACAAAAAATGATAAAAACAAACAGTATAAGGGAACAGGGTCATTCCTCTTCCCTCCCTCCAGAGGGCGCTCACACCCCTCCGGAGGGTTGTCTCTCTCTACCCACGGTAGGAGAGACAGTGCAGTGCTTCAGGGGGCCTCTGGCTGCGCAGGTAGAACGCTGGCGCGCATGCGCAGTTCACCCCTGGGTCCTGGCGACTGTTTCGCGAGGGTACAGACTGCAATTCGCTATGAAACCACCGAGGTTCAACGGTGTGTTAGATTCAGTAGCGGATGGAGAAGCAGCGCAGGTGCTGCAGGACGAGATCAACTCTCTTTTACACAAGAGAGCGATCAGAATGGTCCCGAACGAGGAGAGTCAGCAAGGGTTTTACTCCCGCTACTTTCTCATTCCAAAGAAAGGGGGACCTGCTCTCCGTCCTATTTTAGATCTTCGTGTATTAAACAAACATTTAAGGAAATACACGTTCAGAATGTTGACACACAAGGTGCTTTGTCAATCGATTCGCCCGGGCGATTGGTTTATAACGATCGACCTGGCAGACGCATATTTTCACGTCGATATTCTCCCCGCACACAGGAAGTTTCTCAGGTTTGCTTACCAAGGCAAAGCCTACGAGTATCAAACTATCCCTTTTGGTCTGTCACTGGCCCCTCGGGTGTTCAGCAAGTGCGTGGAAGCAGCGCTATCTCCGTTAAGGAGCAGCGGCATCAGAGTATTTTCGTACATAGACGATTACCTGATATGCTCTCATTCACAAGAACAGGCAATCAAGGATGCGGAGAAGTTAACGTCCCACCTCACGGGCCTGGGTTTCAGAATAAATTGGTCCAAGAGCCGATTACAGCCCACTCAATGCACTGTCTACCTGGGTCTGAGTTTAAACTCCCTCAGATATTGTGTCAGTCTCTCGGAGGAGAGAATAACGTCATTCAGACAGTGCCTGGCGCGCTTCCAACTGAAAGCCGCGGTGCCGTTCAGACTCTGTCTACGACTCTTGGGTCTGATGGCGTCAGTTATATCAGTGGTGAGGCTCGGGCTCCTTATGATGAGGGATGTACAGAGATGGGTGGCATCATTAAAACTATGCCCCCGCCGTCATCTCCGTCGTTTGGTGACGGTGTCACCGGAGTGTATGGCGGCTCTCCGTCAGTGGCGGGACCCGGCTATTTTCTCTCGGGGTGTGCGCCTGGGGGCAGTAGCGGAGAGGGTTGTCATGACGACGGACGCTTCCTTAAAGGGATGGGGAGCGACCTTCGGGGGCAGAGCAGTGAACGGCATTTGGTCGGTGGAGCTGGCTCATGCTCACATAAATTATCTGGAGTTGATGGCAGTGTTTTTAGCTCTGAAAAACTTTCTTCCATTCCTCAGGGGGAAACATGTTCTGCTAAAGTCAGACAACTCCACAGTGGTAGCATACATAAATCGGCAGGGCGGCACACGCTCCCTGCAGCTACACAGTCTGGCACGGAAAATAATGTTGTGGTCCAGCGACCGGCTGGGGTCGCTACGAGCGACGCACGTGCCGGGAGTCTTGAACATAGGAGCAGATCTTCTGTCAAGAGGAAATCCTCTATTCGGGGAATGGAAGCTTCACCCACAGGTAGTGGCACAGGTGTGGCAGAGATTTGGGCAGGCTGCCGTAGATCTCTTCGCATCGCAGGAAAACACGCAGTGCCCCCTGTACTTCTCCCTGGCGGACGTAAACGCACCGTTGGGGATAGACGCTCTGGCCCACCCATGGCCGAACGTTCTGCTGTATGCCTTCCCTCCTCTCAGCCTAATCTCCCCCACTCTTTCCAGAGTGAGGAAGCGGGGCCTGTCACTGATTCTAATAGCCCCACGATGGCCATCCAAGCATTGGGTGGCGGAAATAGTGCAATTGCTTTCGGGCCAACCATGGCCCCTCCCGCTGCGAAGGGATCTGCTGTCTCAGGCTCGAGGGGAGATTTACCACCCTCATCCAGAACAGGTAGCACTATGGGCCTGGCCCGTGAAAGGCTGAATTTAAACGCAGTTGGTTTGCCCCCCGGTGTGATCGACACTATTCAGTGTGCGAGAGCCCCCTCTACTCGCTCATTATACAGCTGTAAATGGCGAGTGTTTGAGGAGTGGTGTGAGGTGCGACATATTGTCTCTTTTCAATGTTCGGTTGTGGATATCCTCTGTTTTCTTCAGGATCTGTTGGACAGGGGAAAGGCTTTTTCCACAATTAAGGTTTACCTGGCTGCCATTTCAGCATGCCACATAGGGCTGGGTGACAAACCAGCAGGGCAACACCCTTTGGTGTGTCGCTTTATGAATGGTGTACGTCGTAAACTCCCAGTCTCTAGGTCCCTGGTACCTTTATGGGATTTGTCAGTGGTGTTAGACGCCCTCTCACAACACCCATTTGAACCTTTGGAGGGTGTGGGTTTGAAGTTTCTCTCACTCAAAACGGCATTGCTCTTGGCTCTGACTACAGCCAAGCGGGTGAGTGATTTACATGCTCTGTCCACTCGCCCAGCATGCCTGCAGTTTGGCCCTGGGCTTTCAAAAGTATGTCTACGGCCCAACCCGACCTTTGTTCCTAAGGTTGTGGAGTCTGCGTATAGATGCCCCACAGTCGAGCTGAGGGCTTTTCACCCTCCTCCGTTTTCATCAGCTGAGGAGCAGAGGTTAAATGCTTTATGCCCAGTGAGGGCATTGCACGTTTATGTAAACAGGACAGCAAGTTTCAGGAGAAACGACCAGCTGTTTGTGTCTTGGGCTAAACAGTTCAAGGGGAAAGCTCTGTCTCGCCAGAGGCTGTCCCACTGGCTTGTGGAGGCTATAGGGCTAGCTTACAGGTGTAAAGGCCTGCAGCCTCCTTTAGATTTAAAGGCTCACTCCACTAGGGCCATGGCTACATCATGGGCCCTGTTTAAAGGAGTGCTAGTGGAGGACATTTGTGCCGCGGCAAGCTGGGCTACACCGCACACATTTGTAAGGTTTTACAGGTTGGATGTTTCAGGTCCATCCTTAGCTCATGCAGTACTGGAGACAGGGACTCCAGGGACTGTTTAGTCATGGACTAGGTTTAAGGATGCCATATGGCTTTGGGAGAGTAGGCAATCCGGGAGTGGGCTATATCTCCCATAGTGAAACACCGAACGAAGTTAGAAAAAGAACGTCGGGTTACTTAACGTAATCCCTGGTTCTTTGATAACAGAGTGAGGTGTTTCACCAACACTTCCCTCCTTGCCCGGTAAGGGAAGAAACCGTTTAAGAATGACCTGGTCAGTGCAGTCGACCCTTATAATAAGGGAGGGCGGGGCCCTCCCCACAGGTCGACCTGTCTGTCAAAGACAGACGTGGTGTCATTGGAGCTTCCGTAGTTGGTCACGCATTAAGCGATTCCCATAGTGAAACACCTCACTCTGTTATCAAAGAACCAGGGATTACGTTAAGTAACCCGACGATTTCAATTTTGCTTTATTTCAGAGAAATAATGATATAAAAACCACAAAATCCAACTCAAAACCAAGCAGTAATTGCACTTACCACAGTCTGCTTTGGATATATAAACTAATTTAAACATAAAAATAATAGAAATTATAAGTTTATTTGAAAGGGAAATTATTATCTAGATAGTGATGGAGTAAAAAAAGTGAGTTAAGATTATATTAAGACTTAAATATAACATTTCTTTATAATAAGTCTCAAATATGCAAGTATTTTAGACTTTATATTATTTATACAAGTTGTATTTACACTTTTAAATACACAAAATCATTTTGAAAATGTTTATTCACTGAAAACAAAATATAAAAGACAGCAACATTGTAGTTACTGCACTCTGTTTTTGTATTACTATTAGAACCTTTTACAGCAATGCAGTAGCTACGTTTTTGGGGTCAAAGGTCAAATAAATCATCATGATTTTTTAGCATTAAAAATTACATAATCAATACATGTAGAAATAAGTGTTATAACACTTATCTACCCATAACCCAGGGGTGTCAAACTCTTGCCCAAATTTGGCCCGCAGTGTAATTTTATTTGGCCCGCGAGGCAATACCAAATTAATATATTATTATTGTACTATAAAAGCTGACCCGCCGGTATTATACGGCGCATTTACCGCTAATACTACAAATCCCACAATGCCCTGCTGTTGTTTTGGCGCGTCAATCATGAAAGGACCCAGAAACGCGCTCCTCTGTGACAGTCGTCATAGCAACCTCAAGCGAGAGCTGTCTCCAAGCTACCCTTTCCCAAAAATGGCGAAAAGAAAGGCAGAATTTATTAAACTGTTGAAAAAGTTTATTTTGATATTTCAATCAGAAGGATGCAAATAGAAAAGAGGCATCCAATTTTTATTTAATTTTTATTGAATAAATTAATGACATTGATGTGTTTTTTATTTGAAATTTGATTTTGCATGTCTGCACAATTTAGTTATATATTGTATGTTTATAAGCGTTGCTGGTTCCATATTTAATGTTAAAGCCAAACATGTTTGGTATATATTAAAAGGTTTATTTGTTCAATGTTTTATTCAAGTTTTAAATTTTGGCCCATTGTGTATTTGAGTTTGACACCCCTGCCATAACCCATTTGGCTGGCCAGTTAAAACACGTTAAAAAAACTTTAAAGCAGTTTTTCTCAGTTTTCCCTTCTGCGTAGTTACTGCAGTTAGACTTTGTAGGGGAGTGTGTAGTGAAGCATGAAGAAATGCAGCCTCACAGTGATAAAGATCTTGTTAAACTACAGGTCTGACAGCATGACAAAGGCGTGGAGCGGAGGACTTTACAGACACACAATGATTGATAGAGACACATAACACAAGATGAGGCTGGTGGAGAAGATGATTGTTGAGTTAACTTCATAAATCCATTCACTTCTATGGAAGAGGAGTCAGACCACTGACTTTATTCTGAGGAAAAAAAGGTCTGAATTCTGATTTGAAACATTTGGTTTTTCAGTATTCTAGTTGCAGTATTCTATTCCATTGTTGGCCAAAGAATGAAAAAAATATTGTAATGGAGCTGCAAATCTTATTTGAGGCTTACAATGAAGATGAAACAGCCTACTTAGTCTAAATTACCCTACCAACAATAATAGGTCATACACTGTAAAAAAAATAAAATTATTTATTTATTTATTTATTTATTATATAATGTATTTATTTTTATGGTAAAAAACCAGAATAATGATAAAAAAATAAAAAATAATTTAAAAAAGATTTAAAAAAAAAAAAGATATTGACACTGTTGATAAAAAAGTTTTTCCATCAAAAAAAACCCCCGCTGTTCTGCCATATAATTGACAAGAATATACTTTATGATAATGCATGAATTAAAAATTTTACCATTAAATATTAAAGTATATTTTTGTTAGAGATATGGTGTTTAGTACATTTAACAGTGAGGAAAAAAGTATTTTTTTTTACAAAAGATAAATGCAAAAATTACAGTAATGGCTTACACATTTAAAACTTTATCTCAGAATATCAGTTGCTTCACTTAAATTTGCATCTAAAATCTCAGAAAATATAATTTTTTTTACTCGTAAATTTACCGGTTTTAATCTCAAAGAAAGTCTGATTCATTTTTCACACAGGAAATTTGAGTTTTTGTCTTTTGCCACTTTCATCTTTATTCATGATATTCAAGTTTGTTTATATATTACAGTATATTTTTTGTTACAAACACAGTGCCAGTGTATTTTACAGTGGAGTAATGTATTTAAAAAAAACAAACAAAAAAAAAATGTTTTGGCTGATATATACATTTACAGTGTTTCATTGTTACTGAAACTGAATTAACCCATTTACCATTTTACGTCTTTTTTACAGTGTAATGAGCATTTATTAGTATGATTTTGTCAGAAAACAGCCAGGACCCGAGTGCAGATGAGTGCATAAAATAAATAAAATAAAAAAATAACATAAAATATAATGCCATATATATGCAACACATTTGCTGTACACATTTTAAAATGAATACTTTTCACTCCATTATGTACATTAAGAGCACATTCACATTCCTACACTGTGATTCCTTTAAAGTTTACATGTAAGACCAGATTAAAGATAGATTAATTGAATCTTTATTGCATGTATTTTCTTCAATCTGAACATTTTGTGAACATGTTTTAAAGTTAAACTATTAACTTAAATTTTTAACTTTTATTAACGTTGATCAATGATCTTATGATAATGGCTTTAATTCTGCATTGGGTGATAGATCCTCAAATGGTGAGTTGATATTTTTTATCTATTTTGTCTTTTTTGTCTATTGTAAAACTGTTATTGGTGGCTGTAATCATTCTTCCGGTCCATACTGCCTGTGAGAGATATTTTTCTAATGCAGTATGAAAGAAAAAAAACATACATTATGAATTACTTATGAAACTAATGAGAGACTTTATCATCCAAACATAACCTCATAAAAATCATAAAATGTAATACATAAAATGTATATATGCAACACATTTTTATAATTGAAGAATACAAATTGTTTGGGCCTACACCAACAGTCAAAGAAAATTAAAATGTAAAGTTATACAAACAAAATTTCATTTGGTATAATTTTCATTTTGGCAGCCACAGGGAATTACTAACCACAAGAAGAAAGAAAACAGAAAAATATTCAAAATCTTTAGATTCTCTTCTTATTTTGAAGTGGCTGTGATTAACGGCAGCATCGTTGTTCTCAAAGTTTCCTCCGTTTCTTTATGACTATTTAATATTCTTTATATTTGATATCGAACTGCAGACGGCCTCATGTGGCTCTGGAGGCAAATAAACGTTTCACATATTCCTAATTGTCTTCCTTGCACTTCATTGAGGTCTAGGCCTGTCACCATAATTACTGTATGGACTTATTGTTCGTTACATAAAAATGGACAACATAGTTTTTCTGAACTCCATATATTGTCTTTTACATGAGTGACTTTTTATGTGTTTTTTGTTTTGTGTTTAAAGTAATGCTGCAAATGTTTGACAGGCAGTACAATTTGCCGGGAATAAAACAATATTTCCCAAGCAGCCATTCCAGCTGTTTATATGCTATTTTGATAATAAAATAATATAATACATAATGATTATCTCATTGCACATAAACTACAACCAAACCAAATAAAATAGACTTTCAGGCTCTGTTAACAAAACATAACAGAGCCTGAAAGTCTATTTTCTTTGTTTTGGTTGTAGTTTTTTTTATTTATGTTTTATATATCTAGGATATTTAAATATTTTTTTTCCACATTTCAATTCCAATGTTTAATATTCTTGCGATTTAAAAATGCATTGTTGTGGAAAACTACTTATTATGCTCTAATATCATTATAAAACTAAAACAACACCGATACATAGATACGATAGTATATCATGATAGTTTCTGGGAAAATATGTTGTCATAAAAATTGTGTTATCGTGACAGGCCTACTGAGCAAGGTTATAATAGTTTTGGATTTTTCATTAGTTTTGGTTTTAATTTCGTTGTGATTTTTTGTTTTCAAATTCAGTTAGTTTTAATTGGTTTTTAGAGTGTGTGTGCTAGTTTTAATTAGTTTTTATTTTTTGGAAAATGCTTAGTTTTTGTTTAGTTTTTATTCATTTTAGTGTTAGTTTTAGTTTTCTGTAATGGGGTATTTGTTGGGTGCGAGATTCAAAAAAGTCACAATAAATGTTTCCTTTATGTCCTTTTATTATCCATCTCAGCCCTAATTAGTTTATTAAGTCATAAAACCAGATAGATGAAATAGATTTCATATCAACCAAAAAGGTTTACGTATGAAAAAAGTAGACAAAGATGAAAACGAAGGACATTTTCACTATAATTTTAGTTAGTTTTAGTTAGTTTTTTAACCACAAGATACAGTTTCACTTAGTTATCGTTTTTTCTTAAAATTAACAAAAATGTTTTTTCAATTCTAGTTTATGTTATTTCGTCAGTTTCCCTTAACTATAATAACATTGGTACTGAGGTCCTGTTTGAACAGCCAGGTGTAATGAAGCTGGTCCCTCGGTAACACTTTACAATAACCATCATTTATAAATGGTAAACAGATAGTTTATTAATGTTTAATTATCATTATTAAACTGTTTATAGGCCATTTAGAATGGTAAATACATAATTTATTACTGTTTAACTAACTAAATCATTTATAAATGGCTAATAGATGGTATATTAATGTAAGTTTATAATTAATTTACCATTTACAAACAATTAAATTATAATTAATAGTTTATTAATAGTTTTAGTTCCACTCAATATTACATTTTAACACCATATTGAGTATGTTAATGATTTTGAAATGATTAAGAAATTGGTTGAAAACATTTAAAGATTAAATATGTATAGCACTTGTTAAATGGTTAATAATTGGTTTATTAACCATCTAAAAACATTACTTAGATGTTATTGTAAAGTGTTACCAGTCCCTCCTCTTGTTCTACACTGACTGTCCAGTAGGTGGCAGCGGGGAGCCACACTGACGCTTGTTGGGGAAATGGTGAACCACTGGGATTCTCACCTTGTTGACATGTTGTTTTTCTTATTTTTTTGCATGGTACAACTGTGAGCAATTTGCACGTACACTCCTGTCATATATCCTTCAGCTGTTACTGTCCTTTGTAGCACGGTGGAGTCCTGCCATGGCCTTGTAGCTCATTTAGCACCAGTGTTGATTGTCATTTTAACTCAGATCGCTCCACTTTAAGTCTTCCGCTGAGGAAAATGACACTGTAGATGCTGAATGAATGGAATTTAGACTCAAGGCCATGGACACTGAATCATCCTCATAGTGCATGTTCTACCTCCAACACACACACACACACACACACACACACACACACACACATGCATGCAAACACACAGACAGGGTGTGTAGAGCTGTTAAAAATATAAAACACTGCAGGGGAATTCTCTGTCCTATCCTCCTCTACTGTACAGTTAATACAATTAGCAATCAGAGGGGTCCCCAGGGGGCGGGTGTGTGTGTGTGTGTGTTTGTGTGTGTGTGTGTGTGTGGGGTGGGGGAGTGGAGGCGGTGTGAGGGTCGGTGGCATAGGAGTGGGTGGGTGGGTGGGGGGGTGAGCAAGGACGGGACGGGCCTTTCCTCAGGAAAACATATCACCTTCCACCACAATAGAGCCCGTCAGGAAACCACAGGCAGCCACATTGCTCTCTTGAGCCACCGAGTACTTTCGGACACGCTCTCACACTCATCAGTCACACACACACTCGCACACACTCCACAGCCTGGCAGCCTGCACAGCCAGCACACTCCAGGATGACATTGTATTGAAACACTGCAAGGCAATCTCATCAGGTAAGACTCATTCTATGAATTCATAGATGACGTTTGATTTTTATTCTAATGCTTTTATTTTTTTATTTGGATTCCATAGAGAAAACAGTTTTTATTTAAAATGTATGCTTAGGATTAATGCCAATGCTCAATGTATTATGTTTGTATACGTTTTTGTGTTTGGACACATTTGTCCCCAGTTGTCTGAGATGCCTAGACATTCATGTGTTGATAAAAAAGGTTTGAGATTTTCAATTTGCAATGAGGGAAATTTCTGTCATGTCATAGTGAGAAAACTCACATCTGAGGGGGATTCTCATTATCATATTTGACTTTATTTCACAATATATATTATAACATAATGAGGGCTCATTTTTGTTGACTAAGAGACATTTATGGTGTCTGCTTCCCTCGTATCACCTTTTGTTCCTTTAAAAAACATGTTTTGCTCAAAAAGAGTCGTAAAAACCTGTTTACAGCCATCAAGTGTTTTCCTGTCCAGCGCTGCTCTGAGACATCTGATAAACAGTAGAAGAAGAGTTATCAAGTCGTTACAGGAGCACACACAGCGGTGGTTGAAGGCTGTGGTAAAAATATGTGTGTGTGTGTTTATGACACCTGCATGTCATAAAAGCATAAAAGCTGACAATAGAAATCACAATAGCAAACAACACTTTATGTAGGATGTGTTCAGTTTTGGAGAGTTTGCTCTCATCACTGATAATAAGCTTGCAGCTTGTTCCAACAGTCGCTATCCTGACTAAGTGATCTGCTCTGGGCTGCAGCAGAGCTTCCAGGTGTGCAAATAAACCTGTGGTGTCGAGAGAAGAACAGAACTGTGGCCACAGTCGAAGAAAATTGCAAAATTGCAAATTGAATATCAGGGTATCATGCATTAATTCAAAGTTGCTGTACAAATTTTAAAAAGAGTATTTTTCACTCAATATATGTACATTAAGAGCACATTGGCATTCCCACAGTGATTTCCTTTTTATCTTTTATCTTGAATGTCTCGTTACAGAGTGAGAGGAATCAGAATGTAGGAAAGGTTTTGTATGTTTTGGTGCATTTTCTTTGGAGACGAATAATATCTGTTGTGATCAAGACCAGCTAGTGTGATTGAGAAAGATTGGGGAAATAATCGATAGAAGTGTTTAAGTTCAAACATATGAAACTACCTTTGGTTTTGGGGGGTGCTACCTCTAAGCAGTTGCATGTTTTGGCTCATTTATTACATTATTTGCAATTAAATCTAAGATTTTTGCAGATCACTGTGCTGTGTCTCTGATTCCTTTAAAGTTTACATAATGGAGCAGAATAAAATAGATTTATTGAAGCTTTATTACATGGAGGTTTTTTCAATCTGAACATTTTGTGAAAATGTTTTCAAGTTAAACTATTCACTTACATTTTTAACTTTTATTAACTTAATCAATTATCTTAGGATAATAAAATGCAGGTATACGTGTTTAAATGGCTTAAATTCTGCATTGGGTGATAGATTCTCAAATGGTGAGCTGATATTTTTCAAGTCTATTGTCAAACTGTTATTGGTGGTTGTGATCATTCTTCCTGTCCATACTGCCTGTGAGAGATATATTTCTAATGCAGTAGGAAAAAAATACATGCATTATAAATTACGTATGAAACTAATGAGAGACTTTATGATCTAATGTAGCAGTCTGTTTAGCACAAGTCGGTCTTTGTGTTTCCCTGAAGTTTCCCTTTCTTTGAAAATAAATCATTTTCTAGTAAAAACAATACTTAATTTGTTGATGACTATGGATTTAGCTGGAGGTTAAAACAATATAAAAAAAATGTTAAAATGTACATACGGACATGTGAGTGTTGTTCTAGGACAGACTCGAAAAAACTGTGAACCTGTGGCAGACTCAACTCAAAAATGAAGGGCTGGTAGAAAATATAAATCAACAAGTATCCAGTCAGAACACTGAGTTGTTGGTTGATTGACATTATTTCTATAATTTAGAATAATCACATTGAGAATTATAATTCAGCATTACAAAAAGGAATATTTTGTCATCCTCGTGAAAAGTCTGACTGATTTAACATTTTATTATTTAACCTCCATTTAATCAGGAATGTCTCTTGCACATCATTTGAGAAAAGCATTTTAAAAAATACCTTGATTTTTTTGTGTGTAAAACAGTTTTGAGCTGTTATTTTTCCCTATATGACAGAAGCTCTTAAAACATCTTTTTAAGGTTGTTTTCTGAAAAAAAAAAAAAAAAAAAAAAAAAAGGAATATATTCAGTAATATTATATAGTATATATTAGCTATATAGTGTATAGCGTGTGTAAACGCAGCAATATTTTGAATCCATATTTCCTATTTGCTTAGTGAAGTGCATTGCATAACATGTGAACGGATGTTTTTGCTTCCAGTTATATAAACTGTCTGATGGCTGATGTGCCACCACAAGAAAAAAAAGTTTTCCACATTTCATAGGTTCAATTTCCTATGAACTGAAAGCAAGGAGTCATGTCTTTTGTTCTTGGATTTAAAGGTATTTTGTATCACATCTGGATTATTAATGTTTATGGTATTAATGTTGCCATACAGGATGGGTGTTGGGTGGTGTTTTTGTGGGTAAATGTAAAAAAATTTTTTTTTCAAAAAGTCAAGTATTTATAAAGCCCAAAATCACAAATCACAGATTTGCCTCAAAGGGCTTTACAGAAAACTGAGCATTACAGCTAAATCTGACTATTTTTTCTTGTTTTATAGTTTGGAAAAATCTCAAGAGCAACCATGCCCATTCTGAAGAAGCTCCCAGGACGGTCCAAGACCTGCCCCGAGTTTCCCAGAGCCAACGGAGAACTGATCCTGCCCCGGCTGGACCTGGACCTCAAGGACTTGAATGATCTCAATGGTCTGAAGGAGCTGAACGACCTGAAGGATCTCAACAAGAACTTAAACCCCTTCGAGGATGTGGACCTGTACGAGGACGAGAGGAACGCAGGTGACATGGGCCTCATCATGAGGGAGGTGAAGGGGAACCTGCAGCTCAGGTCCTCCCGTGATGGAGAAGAGGAGGAAAACGAGGTGAATGCAGAGAGGCACGGGGCAGGGAATCTTAAAGGGAAGCCCCTCAGGGGGACCCTGGAGCGAATCTGTGGATCGTCGCCCCTCAAAACCCTTGGAAAACTTGGGAAGGGGCTGCGCATATCGGGACGCAGTGTATGGGGGAACAACTCTCCTCACTTCAGCCCTGGAAACTCAAACAGTCTCCCAGCAGAGAGGGAGAAAAGGAAAGGACTACGCAGGGGCTCCGAAGGAATTATGACCCTGCTCCGGTGAGGAGGGGCGGGGAGGAAGAAGAGTTTAGCTGTTGTGTGTCATTGTGAAGAATTTTGATTTCTGATATAAAGAGTAATATGTGTTAAAGGAGCAGTGTGCAGTGAGGTTGCAGAGTGCAACCGCCCCTCCCTTTTCAAGCATGTAGAGAACCTAGAGTCATGGAAAACATTTTTAGACCCTTGTTTTCTCCTTGCTTTCTTGTTCTTTTTAAAGCCTGGTGCAATTAAAGGTGCATTTGGTTGGACATATATAGTGATCACAACAAAAATAGCTGATAAGAGTTTAATTTAAGAGCTGGTATCTAAACATTTTCCATGGTTTTCTTGATAATGAGTTTGATTATTATCAAGAAAACCATGCTAAATGTCTAGATATCAGGCTTTAAAATGAACAAGAAATTGAAGAAAACAAGGTGATCGAATCATTTTTTCATGACTGTATGGTGACAAAAAATCGGAGCTTTCCATTCAGGGCTACTGTAGAAACATGGTGGTGCAAATGGTCAGTCTGTGTAGACAAGATAAGACAATGAAACGTCACTTTCAGGTGATTGTTCGCTAATTAATAACTATTTCTGTCAGTAGATCCTGTAATTGAACATGACATTCTAGTGGAGGGCAAAAAAGTGAAAATCTTCAAAAGTATAATTTTAATTTACAAAGATACCAATTTTTGTTACTATTAAAATGAAAAAAAAAAAAGGCAAATGAATGTTTAGATGGTGCTGCAGAAAGCCTTTTTTCAAGGGCTTTGCTACAATCCAACCATGATCTGATGAAGCGAAATGGCAGAAAAAGCTTTAAATAAAACTGATAATAAATATTTCCCACTTAAAAAGCACATATTCAGGATCCATATTGAAAAATATACAACAAAAAGCATTCTTTACATCAACAGGAATCAATAAAAGGCAATTAAGGACTCTTACATAAAATGTCAAACAATGCAGTAATGTAATTATCACAGAAAACTACAATACAATAAGAAAATCAAGGCCTCTCTCAAGAGCTGCACAACAACAGAGTTGTAAATGTGTTATGAATTGGCCTCCGAGTCCCAGAGGAGAAGGTGAAAGAGGGAAAAACCCATTGCTGCTTGCTGATAGAATAGCATATAGTGTGCTTATTTCCTGACGAGTTATGTAATATGCTATAGCAGCTTGTTGATCTGCGGAACCTCTTTTGTTTTTCACTGACATGTTGAGTACTGGCTGTGCTTACTCAATGGGACTATTTTTAACTGAAGCAGTCACGCTCACAGTTTAACAGATGTGTGAATATGTGGCATTCCAAACATAGCTGCTACCGGCCATACTGTAGAGCAGTGGTTCTCAACCTTTTTGAGTTGCGACCCCCAATTTAACATGCATGTTGTCCGCGACCCCCGCTCACTGAACAGAATCTCACACGCACAGTTCAGATCATACAAAAAAGAAACAAAATTACCAAAAAAAGGAAACAAAATGACCAAAAAAGACACAAATTGACCACAAAATGATCGAAAAAAGACACAAAATTACCTAAAAAGACACAAAATGACCCAAAAAAGAAACAAAATTACCAAAAAAAGACACAAAATTACCAAAAAAGACACAAAATGACCCAAAAAAGAAACAAAATTACAAAAAAGACACAAAATGACTAAAAAAAAGACAGAAAATTACCAAAAAAGACACAAATTGACCACAATATGATCAAAAAAAGACACAAAATGACTAAAAAAGACAGAAATTGACCACAAAATGATCAAAAAAAGACACAAAAAAGACACAAAATGACAAAAAAAAAAGACATTAAGTGACCAAAAAGACTAAAACACATTAACACATGAACACTTTAACACAGTGGAGACAGAGCTGACTTCCAAAATGATTTGTTGACCCCCAGAAATCATCTCGCGACCCCAATTGGGGTCCCGACCCCAAGGTTGAGAATAGCTGCTGTAGAGTACAATACACTCATCCCTATTCATACATTCCTGTATATTATGCAAGTCATGTGGCATGATGCCGTGTCTTATTGAAAGTAATTAATGTTGTGCATTGCTGCTCTGGACACTGTGCAGAATAACAGGTCGGCGTAAGGAGGAGCGCAGAGAAAGCCTGCCCTGCGGAAACCTGAGCACATACAGCGAGGCGGAGGCGTCTAGGCGGCCCTCCTTCCTCAGGATGGTCAGTCTGGGCAAGCTGAAGAGGGAGTCCATGTCAGACAAGGCGTCCCAAGAGACTGAGGAGGAAACAGATGAGGAGGAGCCGGTGGTCAAAACCAGAGAGCCTCTCTCAGGTAACAATCACAGAAACATCAGATGTAAAAAAAGTCCTGATCAAAAACATATTAAATGACAAAGAAGTCTTGGAGTTTTCCTTACATTAGAGAACTTTGCTCCTCCTGGTCAAGCTTCAGCAGAGCTTCCTTCCCAATCCTAGACAACTCTCTGATGAGGCTGAGAGGTCCCCAGATCCCTGAGTCACTGGGTTCAATCACCAGAAGACTGTGAAATCAGGAAATGACCGCACTTCCTCCTACCCCAGGTTCCTCTAGATAGAGGTTCAACCAAGCTACTGTTCACAGACTCCACAGGGAGCCTTGCTAGGAATAGAAGAGTGTGCAGAATGAGCAACAAATATCCCAGTTTGTCAGTCAGGCACATGCACAATACACTGTAAAAAAGAAGAAGTTGTTTTTACGATAAAAAAAAAACGTTTTTTTGTAATATTACGGTAAAAACATTTAAGATTGCCATTTTATTCCATTTTTTTACTGTAAAAAATAAAGTTTTTCCATCAAAAGGAATGCTGTTCAGCCATATAATTTACAAGAAAATGTGAATTAAAGATTTTACCATTAAATATTACAGTATATTTCTGTTAGAGATATGGTGTTTAGTACATTTAACAGTTAGAAAAAGTATTTTGACAAAAAATAAATGCAAAAATGATGGCTTGTATATATATATTACAGAATATTTTTGCTACAAACACGGTGCCAGAGTATTTAACAGCGGAGTCATGTATTGTAAAAAATAGAAACATGTAAACAATACTGTTTTGGCTGATATATACATTTACGCTGTTTCATTGTTACTGAAACTGAATTAACCCATTTATCATTTTATGGTCTTTTACTGACATGGTTTAGCAGTTTTTCACCGTAAAATCTACAGACTTTTTTTTTTACAGTGTAACCATAAAAACAGATACACTCTTTCCCAGTTTGTTGGTTGCAAATAAACACAGCTGCCTGTCTCTTTTGCTCCCCGCAGTACTGGAGATCCTGCAGCTGGTCAACCACAGGGACCTTCTCCTGGCTGACACACACATCCAGGAGCTGGAGCGGGAGTGTGAGCTGCTGTCTCTCCTTCCCATGAACTCTACTCCCACAATGACTCCTACCCTTTGTCCCAGCACCCCTCCTGGCATGAGCCCCTTACCATCCTTATCCTTATCCTTAGATGAGGCCCTTAGCTCCAATGCAACACTGGATTCAGGTCGGCGGAAGGCTAAGGATGTGGAGCTCCTCTATGAGGCCCTGCAGAAGGAGATGTGGGACGTAGTGCGGGAGTCTCTACGCCAGCCGAGCGCCGGCCCCAACCTTGGGCTGGTGGTGCTGGTGGTCCAACAGGAGGAGCATGCCGATGCCTCCTGGGCCCTGAGAGAGGCCACCAAGCCGGAGCGAGAGAACCCCCAGATCCAGCCCAGCCAGCGTCCTCGGCGACTGAAGATGAAGTGGCGGCAGGCTGTGATGGAGGCCGCCGACTGGAGTCTGCCACATCAGGTGGACACCCAGGCGGGCCAGCTGGCCTCATACCTGGAGCGCCTGAGGGGTCGGATGGTGGATGACCTGGATGCAGCAAGGAGAAATGCTGTATCCATTTACCCAGAGGAGTTTTCTGCCTTCCAGGTGTATGTGGAAAGTTACCATCGAGCCGTGGCCAAACGTCTTCGGACAATCACCAGCGGGCCGCTGCAGATCACAGACGTCTACTCTTTACTGGACTGGTTCTACAACATCTACAACAGGTACACTGTAAAAAAAACAACTTTTTTTTACGGTAAAAAAACAGCAGCTGTGGTTGCCAGAACTTTACCGTAATAAATACAGTGCAACTTTTTCTAATATTACGGTAAAAAGATATTAGCACTGTTGATTTCACGTTTAAGATTGCCATTTTATTCCATATTTTACCATAAAAAAAAGAAAAGCTATTCTGCCATTTAATTGACAAGAAAATACTTCATAAATGCTGCATAAATGAAAGATTTTACCATTAAATATTAGAGTATATTTCTGTTAGAGATATGGTGTTTAGTACATTTAACTGTTAGAAAAAGTATTTTTACAAAAAATAAATGCTAAAATTACAGGGATTTGTATAGGGTTAATGGGGTCTTGTATATATATTACAGTATATTTTTGCTACAAACACGGTGCCAGAGAATTTTACAGTGGAGTAATGTATTTTTTTTTAAACTAAAAAATACAGTTTTGGCTGATATATACATTTAAAGTGTTTCATTGTTACTGAAACTGAATTAACCCATTTATCATTTTACGTCTTTTACTGTCATGGTTTAGCAGTTTTTCACCGTAAAATCTACAGACATTTTTTACAGTGTAGGGCACCTTCTTTGACAGTGGATTTCCAATGAAATAATACAATGATTGATAAATCAAACCTGGACTTAGTAATCACTTCTAATTTCCTACCAGGGATGTCCTCGGAACCATTAGCACAACCACACCCATCAACTATACTCCACTGGAGCCCATTCTGCCCCAAGACACAGTGGAGAGGCTGGAAGAAGACTGCATCAGCATTGTCAGGGTACGACATGTTTTCTCCTCTCACAGCTTTACAGCTTTTCTTTACATAATCTGTAGCACACATGTTTGAATGTTATGCTGTGTTTTTCAGGAGAAGGTGACAATCGAGCTGATTCAGGTCCTGGATGATGAGGAGAGGCGATGGGCCCAGACTCTGCACATAGAGGAGTATCAGTCCCATCTAGCACGCTCAGTCATCCAGGTACATGCTACATGTCAATATCTCAGTGAAGATTTTAGTAAAAGACGCAACATGGTCTCACAGGAATTCGTGAAATAGCCACGGAATCACTCAAATTTCCGTGAAACTGACACAGATTTCGCTACAATGCAAGTTTATGACAGTCATATCCCGTGGCTATTCCAACATACAAAGTGATTATGTACATTCACTGAGTGAATATTTAGAAAATAAAACATATATTTCTCACTAGAAATGTGATCAAAATCCATTTTTATGCAGAAACTAAGTCAAAATATTGATTTTTTTTCACTAAAAATTAGGGAACTGTCCGCCATGTTTTTTGTTCTGACCGCTGGGACCTTGAAAGTCACGTGACTTGGAACAAACCAATAGGAAAAAATATCCATGGAATAGCCACGGGATATGACTGTCATTAACTTGCATTGAAGCAAAATCCGTGTCAGTTTCACGGATATTTGAGTGATTCCGTGGCTATTCCACGGATTTTGAGTTAAGCAAATCCGTGGCTATTTCACGGATTCCTGTGAGACCAGGTTCAAAAGACGATACAGAACCCCACTGGCCCGGGAAAACATTTACAAGAAATCATTCATTCCCTCTTCAATAACTGTCCTAAACAGCACAGAATAGGCTGCACTGTTTCTATCTGTTGTTGTGTGTGAATGTGTTTGTAAGTGTGTTTTAATTTGTGATGCAGTGACAAAGACAAATTTCTGGTTTTACTGTAGAACAGACCAAGGTCATAATAGTTTTGGATTTTTCATTAGTTTTAGTTCTAGTTTTCGTTGTGATTCTTTGTTTTCAAATTCAGTTAGTTTGAATTCGATTTTTAGAGTGAGTTTGCTAGTTTTAAGTAGTTTTTATTTTTTTGGAAAATGCTTAGTTTTAGTGCGTTTTTTATTAGTTTTAGTGTTAGTTTTAATTTTTTGTAATTGGGTATTTGTTGGGTGCCAGATTTTTAAAAAAGTCACAATAAATGTTTCCTTTATTTTATTTTATTATCCATCTCAGCCCCAATAAGTTTATTAAGTCATAAAGCCAGATAGATGAAATAGATTTCATATCGACCAAAAAGGTTTATGTATGAAAAAAGTTGACAAAGACGAAAATGAAGGACATTTTCACTATAATTTTACTCAGTTTTAGTTAGTTTTGTAACCTCACAATACAGTTTCAGTTAGTTATCGTTTTTTTTTTTTAAACTCTCGTTTTTATTTTAATTTCAGTTAACGAAAATGTTTTTCAATTCTAGTTTTGTAAGTTAGTTTTCATTAACTATAATAACCTTGGAACAGACAATAAAGTTATATCATCATCATATCATCAAAAGTAGTGATTCTTTAGCCCAAGTTCAGCTGTCTTATTGCTCATGTCTTTCACATTTTCAGAGGTTGAAGGTGGACTTGGACAGATCTACATCTGTGAACCAGTTTCTAGGGGCAAGAGTGGCTCGCTGTAGTCTCATTGGACTGGCTGACTTTCTCTACAAGTGAGTATATGGTGTCAGAGAGGCATACAGTCAGGAAAATTGTTTGCAAAACAGTAAAAAAGTGAAAAAAAAAATGCACTCAAATTTGTAAAATTAGTTGTGTGATTTGCAGGTAGTACAATCAAAAGGCACTTGGTGCAATGGAGTGTCTTTATTTTATTTATTTTTAAAATCAGCTCGTATTAAATACATGATATTTCTTAGGGGAGATATTGTGCTCATTTTCAGGTTCACACTTACTCTAAGTCTCGACTAAAACGTGTTCACACGCTTTAATGTTCAATAAAACTCTGAGTCTCTGCACCATCATTGCAGCTGGGGATTGACTGTTGTGGCCTTATTACCTGTATATAAAATCAACGGTCCTGATGTTACTGAATACAGACTGAGTGTGTTTCTCTGTGGAATGGGTGTTTTGATACATTCACAGTATTTATGAAAAATGATTAGACAAGCCTGCTACAACTAAAGGTAATTTGTTTGGAGAAATATAATGATAACAACAAAAATAGCTGATAAGAGTAAACTCTTATCTTATTTAGGAGCTGATATTTAGACATTTTCTATGGTTTTCTTGATAATAACCAAAATCATTATCAAGAAATTCATAGAAAATGGCTTTTTCCAAGACTGTAGGACTGCTTAATAATTAAAAAAACAACAACATGAAAATCTCACTTTTTCTTTCTTTTTTTTTTTTTTTTTTACAATATGAGACCTTTACAAGAAAGACTGTTATGCATACTTTGGTAACAGTTTACAATGACCAACTAAGTAATGTTTATAGATGGTTTATAAAGCAATTATTTACCATTTACAAAGTGCTATTCATATGTAATCGTTAAATGTTTTCAACCTATTTATTAAAGATATATGAATCATTTCATTCAAAATCATTAACATACTTAATATGGTGTTAAAAATGTTATGATAAGTGCAACTAAAACTATTAATGAACTATTAATAATAATGTAATTGTTGATGGTAAAATAACTAGAAACTTACATTATTATACCATGTATTTGTCATGTATAAATGATGTAGTTAGTTAAATATTAATAAATGATGTATTTACCATTTTAAATGGCCTATATACAGTTTATAAATGATGATTAAACATTAATAAATCTGTTAACCATTTATAAATGATGGTTACTGTCAGTGTTACCCATATTTTGTATAAGCATCCATCAGGTTTTCATTAAACCTCTCTATGCCCAGTTTCCAGAGGAAGATTGAGATGTTTCATGAGACTCAGGCAGAGTTCGGAGACCGAGGGGACGGATATGTTTCCAGGACCATAGCTCTGGTCAACTGCTGCCCTCCTCTCAGGTAGACAAACCATTCGTTCTTCAAATTGTGGCTTATCAACACCTACAGCTGCCAGCACTAAAAGATAAGCCTGTTGTGTTGTTTTGATGTTATGATAAAATGTTATGTTGTGATGTTGTATGTGATGTTGTATTTTTTTCTTAATCGTATCGTAAGTGTTTGTATATGTATTTTGTATATTGTACGTATTTTTATTTTTATTTTATTTTATTTTATTTATTTATTTTGTTTCGTAATTCTCTGCTTTTTTACATCATGGCCAGGGGACTATAGATGAAAACTAGCCTTCTGGCTAACTCTGGCTTTTTTAACCATGTATAATCATTTGTTTTATGAAATTGCACTGTCCCCTTTTAAATAAACTAATAATAATAACGGAAAGTCTTTATATTTTGTAGTAATTTGCTGAAAGTCAATCTTCAATCTGTCCTGTAGATCCTTAGTGGAGCGCTGCAGGCAGTGTGACCCACAAGGCAGCGAGGAGTCTGCACAAAGAGCCAACTCCTCCCTGGACAGGATCATCAACCAGTCAGTCAGGGTCCTGACTGACAGGCTGTTTGAACACATCAGGGTGAGTAAGTCATGAGCAGGTCTCATCAAGGGAATTAAAGCCAGACTGCCACTATAGCCACAATGTATGACAAATAGTGAAAGAAAACCCTGTAACGTACTTCCTGGAAACACAAAGTCAGATTTTACTGGTAATTCTATTACTAATTCTGTAATACTACTATTACAGTAAAAGCCGTAAGAGCTGAGTCACTTTGAAAAAGGCATTGTTAATAAATAAAAAAATTCCATTCAAAGTCAGAGGTGCATCTCAATACATTAGAAAATGATGGAAAAGTCCATCTCCAGTAGTTCAAGTCAAACAGCCCCAACCAAGTATTGAGTCATATAGATGGACATACATTTACATATTAAACAAACTTTTTAAAATTGGTCTTTTGTAATATTTACATTTTTTTGAGACAGTGAATTTTAGCTCTTCATTAAATGTAAGCCATAATCATTATAATTAGAAGAAATTAAATAAATGAAGGCATGAAATGTTTCATTCTGTGTGTAATGAATGAATATAATAGCATTTAAATAGAATTACTGACATAAATAAACTTTTCTATGATATGGTACAAATAATGGTACATTTGTTTGAACAAATATAATGATAACAACAAAAATAGTGAATAGACTGAATAGAGCTGATATCTAGACATTTAACATGGTTTTATTGATAATAACCAAAATCATTATTAAGAAAACCATGTTAAATGTCTAGATATCAGCTCTTAAATTGAACTCTTATGAGCTATTTTTGTTGTTATCATTATATTTGTCCAAACAAATGTACCTTTAGTTGTACCAGACATTAATATGAACAAGAAATTAGAGAAAACAAGGGTGATATTTTTTTCCATGACTGTATCTGTATATTGCAACCTGCCATATCTGCACTTAACTCACTTTATTACTTTGACACTTTATTTTTTATATTGTTATATTTATATTATATATTGTTATTGTTACCTATTTTGTTCATAGTTTTTTTCTTATATTATCCTATATTATGATTGTTTTTGTAATTGTTTTGGATGCTTTGGAGTAATCTGGAAGCAGAATTTCCTTCAGGATTAATAAAGTTCTATCTTATCTTAAAAAAAACTTCAAAACAAGTGTAAACCAAAGGAAAAAGAAACAAACTGTCAGACAGACCACACTGTTTGGATTTCTAGGAAGTGAAGTGAAGTTTTTTTTTTACCTCTACCTTTTACCTGCAATTTCTGCTTATCCCGATAGGTGCCGCCAAAGAAAATAAAAAGCTTTAAACACAGTACCTAAGTAAATATATTTGCTTGTGTAATCAGAGCGTTCTGTTGTTGTTGCAGCCTTTCTTTGACAAACTCATAAAGAGAAAATGGCTGAACAACACAGAGGCCTTTGAGGCCATTGAAGCCAGCATCAAACAACACTTCAAGAAGTTTAGAAGGATGGACCCTCCGCCTTATCAGGTAGCACTAGTTTAATCAATCAGAGGTCGTGTGTTGCATTGCATGTTCTGTACAGCATCTGATTGAGGGTTGTATGATACTCATATGTGTTGAATGACTGACAGACCCTGGTTGGAGAGGTGCACCGGCGGGTCCTGGTGGAGTATGTCCGAGCCATCATGCGGGGACGCGTCATCTGCACATCCTCAAAGATGAGGAAGAGGATGGCTTTCCGCCTGCAAGATGAGGCCAAACAGCTGAAAGGACTCTTTAAGGATCTGGTAAGACTGTATATCAATGTATAAAGTCTGCTTTGTCCTGTAATGAACATACAGTCATGGGAAAAGTGATTAGACCCCATTGTTTTCTTCAATTTATTGTTAATTTTAATACCTGGTACAACTAAAGGCACATTTGTTTGGACAAATATAATGATAACAACAAAAATAGCTGATAAAAGTTTAATTTAACCCTCTGGAGTCTCCAAAAGCACCAAATCCAGACTTCTTGATGACATCCAGACTAGAAAACAAAGCAGCGTGGAGCCCTACTGTAAATTTACCTCTAAAGTTCTGGCTGTAAACTCCATGAGGCCAGTTTCAGTTTGATGATGATATACCAAGTAAAACTGGAGACAAGCTCAAATATATTTAGTATAAAATGATAGAACTGGATGTAACCCTCTTATATGTTAGATTTGAAACCTTTGTTCACATTTGAAACATTTAAATTCTTTATTGAGCATGATAGTGTTTTGAAAGTAAAGATTCAAAATCACATTTTATGTTGGACTAAAAGACTAAAAAAGACACAAAATGACCCAAAAAAGATACAAAATGACCAAAAAAGACACAAAATGACTTACAAAGACACAAAATGACTTACAAAGACATGGAAAGACATGAAAAGGATTCAAAAATGGACAAAATAGCCCAAGACTCGAGAGTTAAGAGCTGATAGAGACATTTAACATGGTTTTCTTTATAATATCCAACATCATTATCAAGAAAACCATGGAAAATGTCTGGATATCAGCTCTTAAATTAAACTCTTATGATCTATTTTATTGTAATTAAATGTATCCACACAAATGTACCTTTTTTATATGTACCAGACATTAAAATGAACAAGAAAATGAAGAAAACAAAGGTGGTCTAATCACTTTTTCCATGACTATATACTCTAATAGTTGCTCTTCAGGAGACCCTGAGCATTATAAATAATTCCAATATGCTGAATCTTAAAAACACGGAGCAGAGCTGGCACAGGGAATGCCGAGTCTGGAGGCTGGGAATGGAGCCTGACCATCAAACTTCCTAGGTCAGGAATAACTCAGACAGTGTTGATACAGGAGTGAGGCCTGAAAAATGGCTGCCGTCAGTGAGATGGAGATGGATGGACCGGGCTTACGTTAGCACTTGCCAGAGGAGGGAAGAGGGTGTAAAACAGCTAGGCCTGACAGCGTGGCATTTGCCCCCTTTCTGTACGCAAGTTCAAACAAGTGTCCGTCACCTCGGCTGACAACAGGAAGCTGCTGTGTTCAGAAGGAACTTCCTGTTCCTGTCAGCTGGCCGGCTTTGATCTAGCTCTGGGATGGCCTTGATGGCCTTTTTCGCCGAGAAGCGGGATGAAGTGTCTGTGGAAACTGGGAACTTTGGAAGGGGTGGGGGTGGGGGGGTTGAGTTTTTAATGGCTGTCTAAAAAAGACGTCGTTATTTTTAGTGGATGCCAAGCCAAAGAATTCTGCTTTCTTTCTCCTGAGTGTTTGAAGGAAAAACATGACCCAGAAAAACAGAGGTGGAGTTTTGTTATTCACTTAGTAAATCACTTAAATGTTGGCCTCTGGACTTTAAAAGTATTAATCTGCGTTTGCTTTGAAGGTTCAATTGTTCACAGTTCGGCATGACTCATCTTAAAAACACATGTTTAATCAGAAGAAGTCATCGGGGTGAACAGCAACAACAAGTGCAATGAACTTTATATTTAGCTGAAAACATTTCTGTAATCATAAAGCCAAAAAAAAGCTTTGGAGACCTTGTCCAAGTAATGCATGATTTATTTAATGCAGCAATGACATTCATCAAGATTGTGTACAGTGAGACATGCAATAATCTTGAGACCCACACCAGAACTGATCCTGCATTGAAGAAACTGTTGCATGGACAGGTCAAGCTCTATTCAAGCAGAGATCATTTGCTCAGCAGAGCGCATAGAGAGCAACAGCCCAGCAGAGAGGAGGGATGTGATACAGAGTCTGTAATGGCGATGAGGAAGCCTGATAGCTTCATGGCTAAGCTACGTTGGGGATGTTTCATGTACTGTAGCTTGGTCTCCGATTATGCAGCCATAACCAGTAGTATCAAGTCATCCAGCTTGTTGATGAGAACAGGTATTAGTGAAAAACACACTGTACAGGAGATTTATCCGCAAAATTCACCATCGCAACAGTCTCTACATTTTATACTTCTAAAAAAGTCTTAAAAAAGACACCTAGAAGTGCACTGATTATTCAAAAAATCACGAATCAATTGGCACATTTCTTACTTGGTAATGAAGACACAGAGTTAAAATCAGCATTTTGCAGAGTCACTATGCCTTGGTTTTCAAACCAGAGGTAGCTAGAGACAAAATCTTGTCTTCAGAGCCTAAGTTTGCAGTCACTTTTTCAAACTGGTTCAGAGTAGCTGTAGCATTTTCTGGGAGAAAAGTCTTATCCTCCAAAGTGAGCTTCTCTCCTAGTTTTCTCAGGGCTGTGAGGGTTTTCTTAGTCTAGCCTGGATCCCGGCCTGCCTGTCTCGCTTCTGCTTCCTTTTGCATCGCAGCCTCTGATTGCTCTCCAGCAAATAATCAGTGCAAGAAAGGAGCTAAACATTTCAGGGACTTCACCATTGCAACAGTCTCTTATATGAGGAATCTCAGTTTGTGATGGGTCTTAATTTTGTTTTTTGTTGTAAACCTAAGCTGCTAACTGCTAACAGTGTAGCTGTGATTACTTGTTCATCCTCTCTGAGTGAAGACTTGGGACTACAGTGACTCACTATTGCTTTTTGAGGCACAAGACAGGACGGGCCGAGCCTGGCCGGGCCAGGGGCTAGCTGGTTAGCATGCTGGTTAGCATGCTAATTTAATTAGGTGTCTTAGCAAAAGTCTTGTTTTTTTCACATTCTGCTGATAATGTTAAGTAATTTTTACAATTTTTAAAACAAAAATTAAGGCCATATTATACCGATTGCATCTTAAAATTACTATTTTGAGTTTGGCTATGCTAATGAATGGCTGTTATTGCATGATAATTAAATTATTGCTATTCTTTATATCTTCTCTGTCGTCTCCAGGAATCAAGTTCGTCCTGGTTGGACAGCATCATCTGCCACCTCGCTGACATCATTCTCCTGGAGGACACTCCCTCCATCCAGATGGAGGTTGCTGTGCTGGTGAAAGAGTTTCCAGATATTCGGTGAGGGCTTTAATAAATTAAGAGTGTTGGAACATTTCTCTTGCAACCAGGAAGTGTCTATAAAAACAGATATTCTCTCTACTGTACCCCCGAAGGTCCTATATTCTTTTATGCTTATTGCTACACATTCACAGTGTTGTTTCTGGCACTTAGCCAGAGAAAGGAAAAAGTAAGACTATGTATGTTTTTTTTTTTGGTCACAATGGATCAAAACAAGGAAAAGGAGCGCGGAAACATATCTACATTAACTTTGCTATTTTTGGAGAGGAAAGCGGGTCTGTTTTGAGAATGGATGAGGCTGAGAGGCCTCGAGGGGGCGGGGAGGGGGGTCCCAGCCGCAGAGACTGTTTGTGCACAGATTAAGACTCAGGTGACGGTTGGCAACCTACGACCGCGCGTGACGCATTACCCTCCGCGGAACAGACAGGAAGCTGCTGCCGAGTACTTCCTGTTCCTGCCACCCTGCAGGAGACAGACTGGTGCCACGCTTGGAATCAAAGAGAGAGAGGTGTGGAAGAGGAGAGCAAAACATAGTAGTTCAGACCCGGAGACATGCTAACTCACTGCTTGGCTCACCCCCTTTGTTTACTGTATGGCATCCCCTGCTGGTATTTTAGGAGATCAAAGGCTGCCGGCCTTTCTTAGGTTCTCTGGGTGCTTCATTTAACTTCTGCAGAGTCCATTCATGCACACGTGACTGTGCCTACACATGGGCATATGAGTCAGTCCTACAAGCACAGACCTTTCCTCCTGGTTCAAGCAGATACTTAAGTTCTGAAGCAATGAATACCATTCTGCCCCATTTTTAGAAGGGCATGGGTAAAATATTGATAGTTGCTTTGTCTCTGAAGAAAAATGCAGAAAGCCGGTGTGATGAATCAAAAGCATTTACAACAACAAAAGAAACTGTTACGCTTATACACAGAAAATCAGTCTCACGTGATCAAACTACCGGAGATAATTACAGGTGATGTCACGACTTAATGTAATTAACATACAGGGATGAGACATTTCAGGACAGTGATACAAGCTTCAAAGAAACAAAAGAAAGCGGATTGAAAACAGAGCCAGACAGTCAGATACTATCATGCAAAAAGACATTATAACCCCCTGAGGTTGGGTTGTCTGGTCATGTGTCTCTGAGAACAGGATTGAATTACTCTTAATGCTTTACAATATTAAGAATATAATATTATTTTCCACAGACAGGAGGTCTTTACACTGCAAAAAAGGTGTGTCTAAAAACAAGATAAAAACGCTAAATCTGAGGAAATGATTTTGCTGCATGGACAGATAGTTTCACTTGACAAGATTTCTTAAAATTAAGATTATTAAATCTAGAAATAAGCATGTTGAACACTTAAAATAAGAAATTAACTCTTAAAACAAGATAAATTTAAGCTGCAAGCGGCGATGAACTGGCCCGAGTAGAGTGCACTGCAAATAATTTGTTTCTAACCAAGATTTTAAAAAAAACTTTGGATTTAGAAGTGTTAGATAATTTATCTTGTTTTAAGAGTTAATTTCTTATTTTAGGCGTTCAACATGCTTATTTCTAGATATAACAATCTTAATTGAATATAAGAAATCTATAAATTATGAATGTGTATAAGGGCTTACAACATTATGACAGAAGTATATGAAGCGAATTCACATGGAATATCATGCCTCATAAGTTGTTACAGCAATTTTTGTGTTGATACTATTTGTTACACAGATCCGATGCTAAATTCAACCATTTTTGTCAACTTAAAAATGGTCAAAGAACATTGAGGTATACCATAGTAAAATCCATGCTGTGATTTAATATCAAAACTTTTGACATTTTGGAGAACATTTTTGGAGGTCAGAGCCAGGGACCCCTTTTTTCAATTAGATTACGAAATGTTGCCCAACTTTGTAGCTTTTTTTTTTTTTTTTAACCACATCTTTTCCCAACAACGATAACAACATGACATGGTTGGTACCATCAGATTCCTTGGATCTTCTAGTCTAAAGTAAATAGTCTTCTACACTGTAAATAATGTTTGTAGAAATTGCAGTAAAACACTGTCAAATTGCATCAGAAATAGGGCGTAACATTAAAAATTGAATATCACTGTAGTAGATGTTTTTAATTACCATAAATCAAGGAATTGTACTTAAAATACCATAATGTCATAAGGACACAATAATCCTAAAATAAAGGAAATATTCAGTCAAAATGACAGTTTTTGATCATATTTAAATTTAAATTTACACTCACTGTATGTTTTACGGTGAACTTATGGCAACCACAGCTGCTGGTATTTTACCGTAAATTAAACAGATCTCTTTTTTACATTGTACAGCCTCTAAAAAAGAAAATGTTAGTTTAGCAACAAATATGAAACCGTTATGAAATGTGCCAAATTCGAAAAAGTGGCACAAATGTTCTGTTACTTCCCAGAAAGCGATACTGTGACTCACAGAGATGTGACTGTTACTCAAAGTCATGAGTGCCTTCGACGGCACCAAACAGACCCAATATCAATTAACACCCATCTCCCCCCCTTCCTCCCTGTATCCTTCCTCCCTACAGGAAGAAGCACGTCTCCACCCTGCTCAATGTTAGAGGGATGATGCGTCAGGCGGAGCGCCAAGAGATCCTCAACATCGTTAAAGACTTTGAATGCAGCAATGCCCTCATGTGCAGGGACCACGCCCTATTTTCCGACATCCCCATCACCTCAGAGGTGCACTGCATCAGCCTGGGCATCCTCCGCCTCGCCATGACCATCACCAACTGGTTCTCAGAGCACCGCCCCCGACTAAACCGCAGGACAAGTGGCAGAAATGCGGCACTTCAGCCTGCTGAGAGCATGAATATGGAAGACACCAATAAACTTCACAGAGAAGACTAGGCTATTGGTGTCAGAGCAGTCACAGATGAACTGTGAAGATGATGATGAGATGTACATGCACCTTGACCAAAAAACTGATTGTACCAAATATTGTTACCAGAAACTTGACCTCAGGTACTGCTCGTACTGTACACGCTCACTGACTTACTGACATTTTCTCCATCTCCACATGTGCATTTTTTAATGGAAATGTGAAACAGACTGTACATCATAATAATCACCATGATTTCTAGTATTTTTATGTGTTATGATCAACAAGGGCAGGGGTCGGCAACCTTTTCCATGAAAAGAGACATTTTTGGCCAAAAAACAGAAAGAAAAATCCCTCTGGAGCCGCATCTTTGAGCCTTATATTGAAAGTAATTTGCCAATTTCTCGCTGCAAATCACTCATCGTGAAGCACTGGCAGTTCATGTAAATGAATCTGTCTTTTCTGTTGTAGCTAGTTTTGGCAAAAATGTATAGAAGAATATAAATGGTGAAGAGCCAGATGGTCATAGGCTACGATGCACATTTCAGTCGACTAAAATATATATATTTTTCCTGTCTATAGGGTACATATTTTTACAATTGTATCATATAAGAATAACTACAATGATGTGGATTAAATTGTAGACAAATTCAATATATTATTTTTTTTTGTCAAAGCAACAGTGAGCCACTGCAGATGGCCTGAAGAGCCACATGTGGCTCTGGAGCCTCAGGTTGCCGACCCCTGAACAAGGGGAACCAGACGGAGCCAGTAGTTAAACGGATAACAGAAGGCTTTATTGTAATTTGCAAATATGAGGTTGAGATAGTGGGAAGCAGTGGTGACGGAGGGTGATGAAGGTTGATGAATGGAGAGGCAAGGTCGAGTTTGGTTTGTGTTGAGCGTGGCAGGCAGGAATGCAAAGGATCTGAGGCACAGGAGATCACTGTAGTGTGGCTGAGAGCACTAATGCTATGCAGTGCCACGCCCCAAACACAAAGACAAGAAAGAGACAGCAGACACCAGAAACACAGAGAAACCAGACTGTGGACTGTAGAGCTGTGCCCACAACATTATGTTGATCTACACATCTACAGAAGTAATCAAGTGGTATCAAATATCCTCAAAATGTAACTTCTTCAGTCCTTTTTAGCCTTGTATTACCCCTCTTCAAAGTAATATGATTTGGGATGTTTTGTTGTTTAAAGGGCAGGTCCATTATTATTATTATTTTTTTTCTTTAAGGTTTTTTATATCAATCTGTAGCTTCCCAGTAGTGTTCCTTAGGTGTTCAAATCCAAATATTCACATGTTGATCAAGTATGTATGTTTTAGCATCAAAATGCTATTTTCCCAATCCCTTCTCAAAATGTTATCCCACTTGACCTGCTTCATATATATCCTTATCCATAGCTATTGAGTGCTACCGACGGCGGTCGATACGCTTCTTGTTTGGAGAAGTATTGAAGTTAAGCTGCTGTGGACATCACTTTAGTTCTGATCTGAGAGCAAAAGTCACACAAATACATATCAAGCTGACTAGCTAACTAGCAACGGACCAACAGCTCCTGTGTTCTGCAAGGTGAAACTACTGTTTATGCCAGAAGAGTCTTTAATAAAGCCATGTGTAGCCACCTCAAAAGGAAAAAACTAAAAAAAAATCTTCATCAATTTCAGTGTATGTTATATAAAGAATGTTTTCACCCTTTAACCTTGCTGTCAGACAGCCCTTTACAACAGACAACTGAAGCAGTTATCTGTGATTTCTTCAAAGTTTTTGTCTCCTTTGACAAAAACACCAATTTCACCTTGTAGAACACACGAGTGGTTAGTTTGTCTGTGTTACTGTGTGACTTGTGTATCTACTGTGACGCCCACGACAGCATATTCTGTGCCATTTTCAAACATTTGACTCAGCTGGTGCTAGTGTTCACAGCCTACTGTAGTAACCTCCATGACTGCTTTTTGCTGAGGCTGAGCGGGCATTTCCATTTAGAAAACTTGGAAAAGAACGCAGATGGAGTCGGCCGTTAACATGTATTTACCCAAAACTATATATACCCATTCTTTGGTATATAGACCACATGTATGTGAGGATATAGTGTATGGAAATGGAAATGTGTTGAACTCTTGACTGTGAAAGAAATGGATCTGTTGCTGGAAACATAATAAAAACCCATTGACTGGGTCGACGAAACTGATTCAGCTGCTGCGTCATTGTGTTCAGCGTTTGTCTGCTTGCTGTGACAGTTATGTTAACTCTTAGAATAGATATGTTATTGTACAGTTACTTTAAATGTTGTTGCCCCTGTACATGGGAGTGTCAGACACAAAGTCTACAACTTATGATAAACAATACATAACACTTTGACAAGCAGGCGAGGGTCTGCGGGTCTGACGCAGAACTACATGTATACACATTTTTCATGCCTTCATTGTTTATGTTAAGGATATGGCAGCTTTGTTCAGCAAACTAGGATCTTGAAATATGGGGCTCCACCGCGGCTCCTATATGACGCTCTACAGCCAGAGGGGTCGTACACCCGAGGCCAACAACGGGATGTTTTTTGATAAACAAAGATTTCCTGTTGTCCACCAAGGTGCCAACGGATGCTTTTATTGGAGCCAAGTTTACGTTATGTACTAGGAGGGAACTTCCCCTCTGCTGCTCAGAGTGGAGGTGAAGCAGCCACGGAGCTTTTTCATGTCCGAGCTGCTCGTCGGCTTCTCAAAACAAAGTCAGGCAGCCTCAGCGGGGCTCATTCTGCACTGCGACCTCTGGGTCTATATATGAATCTGAATGACTGCAACAAAACATTGAAATAACTACTAAAGTCTGGTGTTAGCTATCGCTAACAC
Organism: Centropristis striata; assembly: GCF_030273125.1. Classification (NCBI taxonomy): domain Eukaryota; kingdom Metazoa; phylum Chordata; class Actinopteri; order Perciformes; family Serranidae; genus Centropristis; species Centropristis striata. The sequence goes on along the minus strand of NC_081531.1, from coordinate 23,478,711 downwards.
CAGACTTTAGTAGTTATCCAACTATAGTTGGATTTTACAGCTGGTGGTTGCACACACTGACACATGTTTATCTCATAATCATTGTTAAGTCTGGTTAGATATTTGAGCATTTTGTCACCACCAATAGTCAGTGTGATAAAGTTTGTTCACAGGTCAACCAGGGGACATCCAATAAGTCAATATTTAGTAGGGCCGGGACTCGATTAAAAAAATTAATCTAATTTATTAGAGGCTTTGTAATGAATTAATCGAAATTAATCACATTTTAATCACATATAAATATCTGACCTGAGAACAGTGAGAAGTAATTTTTTTCACATGGATTTTTAGTATACCATTGAATAATGACTGAATACATAAGCTTAAGCAACAAAAATATTGTTTATTTTTGTTCAAGTCCAACAGACCAGTGCAATTTTTGCCATTAAGTGTAGCAATAGCATATTTAGAAATATAGTAGATTTCAGACATGCAGGTAGCCTATAGGTAGGTAGACCTTCTGTAAACTATAATACTTTGGTTTTTTAAGTAAAACACAATCCACGCTAGCTACCACACTAGCCGCTAGCTGCCATATGTTTAGCATTGAGGTGATACTTGAGGCTCGATGTGCTGCGGTGATATGTGAATTCCTTGTTGCATAGCAACACAACCATGCTCTTATCGACGCTTCCATCCGTTGGTTTTTTGTAACAAAATGTCCCATCATCCACGGGGCCAACCAAAGCGTCTCATCAGCTTCTTCCTTCATGTTCACTGTGGTTTGTTGTTGTCTGAACTCATCAACGCTAGTTGGTGCTCCAGTATAATCGGTCCGCCTGAAACTCATCCAGTGGGAAACGTTCCGCGGTGAAAAAATAAGTGCGATTAAAATGCGTCAATTTTTTTAACGCATTAATTTTTGTGTAATTAATTAAAGCTGAAGTTTCAACATAATTTAGCATTACAGTTTTCCTCAGTCTCTTTGGTGCATTTCTCACATCAATATTAACATTTGCACAACAGTTAGTTCAACCTCCACAACATTTAGTCATTTGTGCTCATCATAGTAGCAGTTTCTCCTTACAACAAGTTACAAATGCTTTTGGACATGCATCAAGTGCTTTCATACAACTCTCTGCTGTTTTATAACTTTATCATTTGCTTATGTCATGTCAGTCAAAATTAACTATACTTCTGAATGTTGAGTAGTCATTCCATATGAAACTAATAGTCCTCATTTCATTGCTTGAGTCATTACATACAAAATTGTTGAACTAGTTGTCAAAATCTGTCAAGCAAATATTATACATTTTTTAAATCCTTTTTTTTCCTGAAAATGTTTTCTAATGAATAATTTCTCTCAGGTGAAGCTCAGCATTCACTGATGAGAAGGGCCGTGTGAAGCATTAGTTGAACCAATGACAAGCCACTTCTCTACAATCACTCAGAGCTGAATCCATAAACCCATAAACACTTTACAACATATATGAACCAGCAGGACATAGTGTGGACCATTTCTACAACAATGTGACACTGAACTGTCACAGCTCTACCCAAAGGGACGTCATGCTTGTTGTAAATAAGGCAGTTTTTTTTTTCCTTTTGAACACTGCTGTAAACAAATTAGAATGAAAGATCATATGCAGTAAAAATGTGAAACATACATAGTCAGTGTGTTGTACTCAGTTACCTCAATAAATACAGTAATATGTAACTTTACTGTAGTTTTCAAATGGCTCTGCAGATAGTATATAGTGCTGTCTGGAGCATTTTCAGGTTGCGTCACCAAGATCTGACTTTTCTGCATTGAAAACATTTACAGAGTAAACTGTCATAATGAAAACCTGACAGAGACATTTGACTATCTTGTTCATAAACATGGTGTCAGGACATTTCATCTTGATGACACTTTCATTGACATGAACACTTGCTTATGAGGAATGAGCTATCCATTTAGAGCAAGTGACACACTTTTACAGGTTATCAACTAGGTTTTACAGTTTGTACCAATTGTTTTGAGAAATGCGTTAACTGCTGTGCAAATGTAAACAGTGATGTGAGAAATGCACGAAAGCGACTGAGAAAAAACTGTAACAGGTGTATTTTTAGTTTATTTTTATCCAACTCCCAGCTACAACAAGACTATTGTTAGAGGGTACAATTTATATGTGTCTTGCAAGTCGCAGTGATTTTAAAATTTTAATCTGGACAACAGTAAGAAGTTGAAAACCCGTACAATAAAAAAAAAAAAGAGACTTAGGTTTGATCTTCTTCCAGAATCATAATGGTTTATTTTCATTGGTTTTGGGCATTGCCAAATATCAGGCATGTCATGATAAGATTTGAAATGATAGTCTCTGTTGACAGTATGTCATAAGATAAGAGATGTCATTGCAGATGCACAGAAGTGGACTGTCTGTTCACCTGTTTTTGCTCCTGATATATTGATATTTATGATGGCCAACTGCTCAGAGATGAGCTAAAGAAGGGTGTAATTTGTTACTTTGTTGGTTAGTTGCACACACTGTTAGAAGAAGTATTCAGATTTCTTAAGTAAAAGTATTAATACCACACTGTGAAGTTACTCCACTACAAGTAAAAGTCCTGCATTCAAATCTTACTTAAGTATCAGAATAAAAATGTACTTAAAGTATCAAAAGTTAAAGTAATCTTCATGCAGAGGTGCCCCACTCAGATAGTTTTATATACTCTAAATACATTATTAGATTAGCATTGTAATGTAGTCTGGTGGCTATTTTTGATGACTTAATATACTGTTTTGTGGTTTAATTTATAAAAGTTTGTAATCACATTAAATGTATCATGTTTTGTTTTTTTATGTTAAATCAAACCTGAAAAGTTACTTAAGCTGTTTGCAGACCTTGATTCATGCTTCCACCATCACAGTGGTTGTGCATGTTTCCAAGTATCCCTGTTATTATTATTATACATGATATAATATTTAAGATTGATTTCTAAATCGTTGGAAGCCAAAATTTCATCAACTTTCTGACTCTTAACATTGAACAGATTCCTTTACTTATTTTACTCACTTGCAGATCCAGTTTCCCTGCACACACACAAGTACAGTCAGTAAAAACAAAACAAATGATTGCCTTAATCTGACTATAACTGGACAACTGAAGCGAATGTAAACGTGTTAGTCCGACTAATGTTGGAGTTCTCCAACACTGATTAGGACACCCAGATAATGTGATTGGAATTGGATTTTCACCGGCGTGTATGACAAGACAACACATGTGCGCATGCTCTATCCCCTCACCACCAGCACTGGCGTATAACCCCCGGAACAAAAACATCCAAGAAAGCCGGTCGCATTAGCCTATGGAATTAGCCGGTCGTGTTAACCGGTCAGTAGCCACGGCACAAAGTGTCCCCAAAAGGGGCCATATTAACCCGCTGAAACGACGCATATAGCCATCCAGTGTTGAGGAGGAGGACAGTTTCCCGTCAATTATTCAGTTTTCTCAGTTGCATGTAAACTGGGACAAGGACAGAAGTATGATTAGACGCCAAAATAGACTTTTTTTTATGTTAAATGAAACCTGAAAAGTTACTGAAGCTGTCAGCTGAATGTAGTGGAGTAAAAAGTACAATATTTACCTTAAAATGTAGTGGAGTAGAAGTATGGTGGTAGAAGTTGCATAAATGGAAATACTTAAGTGAAGTACAAGTGTGTCAAAATTGAACTTTAGATGGATGGATGGATGGATGGATGGATGGATGGAAAACATACAGCAACAAACAAATGGGCATGAAACAGCAGCAGCAGGTGAACACATTTAAATACAATAAATACATTTACATTTACATTGTACAGCATCATAGACTGTGAGGCTAATGGAGGTAGTCACCGTGACATCACCTGTTGGTTTGTGTCCCGTTGGAACGTTACACTCGTCACCATCTTGCATCGCCATCTTGTTTCTGATACGGAGAGCAGACCATATCTGGACTGTGGAGGAGCGAGAGGGATCTGATCACTGACTACAACCTCTCATGTTAGCATTAACTGGAGCATTAACTGGGATGTTAGTTTTGGCTAGCAAAAAACAAAAAGAAAATGTTTGTTACTGACCTCGGAAAACTGAGCAGCGACTCCTTGGAGTGTCTGTTAGTCCAACCAAACGCTGAACAAGACATTTAATGAACAAAACGTTCAAATAAACTGTCATTAAGTGAAAATACAGAGAAAGGGTCAAAGTTATGAGACCAAACCGCTAAACGTCCTTTGTTATATCTATATAACGTTATATATTACTTTATTGACACGTTGCCGTGGATACGCATTGATCTACTTCTCTCCTGATGATGGCTCGCCTTGTTAGTGACCTGTCAATCAAAGGTAGCCACGTCCCAAATCATACGATACTGTATCTTCTATTTTCTTCTAAATGGGGCCATTATTAGAACTATCAACATCAAATTGTCTTGAAGAAGATTTTTACTAGTGATTGAGACCATAGTGTTGTCCTAAAAAAAATTCTGAGGTAATAAATCAAGTGAGAAGTTTTCTCATTTTACACTGAAATGAATGGACAGATATTTTTTGCAGCCACACTTAGCGCCCCCTGCTGGAATTTTGGTAGAATGCAGCTTAAGGCACTTCCTGGTTTGCCTCCATGCTCAGACACAAAGGCTGCCGCCTGTACAGCACTTGAGTAAATGTACTTAGTTACATTCCACCACTGGCTATAGCATTCACACTCACAGTTCCCTCCTCCTCCAGAGAGAGAAAGAGAGAGAGAGAGAGAGAGAGAGAGAGAGAGAGAGAGAGAGAGAGAGAGAGAGGGAGGGAGAGAGAGCAGTGGTTGTCTAGCGAGCTAGGCAGTAAGAAGAGAGGGAGTAGGGCCGGCAAAAACAAAGCTGCAAATCAGAGGAATAAAACAACATCCTCTGATTGACAGCAAAGATAAACGCCTCTTTTCATCCCTGCAGGAAGATGTTGCATTATCAGATTTTACATAAATGCAGGGCTCCATTTATGTCACTGTAACAGACGTAGCAGCACCATTGTGCAGTGGTATCAGACCCCACAGAGCTTTATTGCGTTCACACATTAAATGTTTCTCTGACCGTCCCTTCTTGCAACATGTTCAGTCATGCAAAAACTTCCCCTTGTTGACGTGCTTTGATTTATAGCTAAATATAACCAGCGTGCATACTTGAGAATGCAAGGAAAAGTTTCAGACATCCTTAAATATTTCCTTGACCTGTTTACCTGTGACCGTTAATAGATCTCGGATATCTCTGACCTTGGACTGCACCTTGCACTTGTTTTTATTTTGAATAATTTCCACGAATCTGTGGGACAGAACAGGAAGAACATTAAGTGAAGTTGGCATCAAGTGAATGTTAAGTTTGGCAGGGTGGCTTCTGAGTCATTTGTATATCAGAGAGTATTATCAGACATCCTTTCTTATAGTAGACTGAAGGCGGATGTTGAATGGTTTTTTTCCAGGTATCCCAGGCAGGGATTACTATCGTTGACTGAAAAAGGCCAGGTAGGAATGAGGGCCAAGCTCTTGGAGGTTTCCCTCGATCAAGCTGTTGAAGGTGGAAAGGTCTGCAGTATCACAATGCAATCCCTGGGAAGCACTCCCCTGCTTCCTCTCATTAACACAGCTCTGCAATGGAAAATCCATCTGGCTGTATTTGCTGTTTGTTTTCGGAAGCAAGCCGTGCCCTGTCTTTGTTCACACTGTCATGCACTTTTCATGGTTGCACTTTTGTTTTGTTTGTTTACTTCTCATGCAGTGCTCCATATATATAAAAGTGTTCAATTAAGCAACTGTTGTGGCTGTCAGGGGCCCTCATCAGGTCTCAGGTCAGTTCTGGGGTTTGTTTAGTCTAGACGAGTTTGCTCCACTGTTTTTTTTCTCAGTCGATGCGTCTATGCCACTCACACAGGCCAGCTTGATAAAACATAGGACTGATATTAACAGTTTGTATCCTGTGGCCCTGAAGTGCAAATCACAACGGCATATCAGAAAACACAACAACAAATCAAAAAACACAACAACAAAACAGAAAACACAACAGCAAAGAAAACAATGGCAAATAAACTGCAAATAAAGGGTTTATTGCTGTTTTGTTTTTTGATTTGTTGTTGTGTTTTCTGATTCAATGTTGTGTTTTTGATTTGTTGTTGATTTCTGATTTGCCGTTGTGTTTTTTGATTTGTTGTTGATTTCTGATTTGCTGTTGTGTTTTTCGATTTGTTGTTGTTTTCTGATTTGCCGTTGTGTTTTTTGATTCGCTGATGTTTTCTGATTTGCTTTTGTTTTCTGATTTGCTGTTGTATTTTTGATTTGCCATTGTGTTTTTTGATTTGTTGTTGTGTGTTTTGATTCGTTGTTGTGTTTTCTGAATTGCCATTGTGATTTGCACTTCAGGGCCACCGTAGATATCAGCCAGTTAGCGCGTCCAATAGATAGAGAGCATTTGTGCCAATAAAAAAAGCAATAAAACAAGTTCACCTTGATTCATGCTTCCCCAATCACAGTGGTTGTCCATGTTTCCAAGTATCCCTGTTATTATTGCCTAAAGCTATACTATTTAAGATTGATTTCTAAATCTTTGGAAGCCAAAATTTCATCAACTTTCTGGCTCTTAACACTGAACAGATACCTTTACTTATTTTACTTTACTTTTAGATCCAGTTTCCCTGCACACACACAAGTACAGTCTGTACGTTTACATGACACTTGAAAAAAACAAATTATTGCCTTAATCTGACTATAACTGGACAACTGAAGTGCATGTAAACGTGTTAGTCCGACTAATGTTGGACTTCTCCAACTCTGATTAGGACACCCAGATAATGTGATTGGAATTCGATTTTCACCGGCATGTTTGACAAGACAACACATGTGCGCATGCTCTATCCCCTCACCACCAGCACTGGCGTATGACCCCCGGAACAAAAACATCCAAGAAAGCCGGTCGCATTAGCCTATGGAATTAGCGGGTCCCATTAGCCAGTCGCGTTAGCCTGACCTGTTTGTCGGTCGCGTTAGCCGGTCTGTATCGACGGCACAAAGTGTCATCCTGAGGTCAACCGTAACGGGCGCCATATTAACCCGCTGAAACGACGCATATCGCCATCCAGTGTTGAGGAGGAGACACGTTCCCGTCAGTTTTTTAGTTTTCTCAGTTGCATGTAAACTGGGACAAGTATAGAAGTCTGATTAGACGCTAAAAACTATTTCAACTGTGCATGTAAACGCACTGACTGAAACAAGAGTTTATTAGGCTACAGATTCACTAGTTTGTCAAAACCGCTTGTTAGCTTGTCGGAGAGTGTCTGAAGGTAACAGCTGTGACGTTGAAGGCATGTGACTGTGGTGTAGTAGCATCACCTTCGCTTTGTACTTCTGTCGACTGCATTAACACTTCAAACATCATAAAAGTGGTGTTCATTTGTGAAGATTCTCCAGCTGAACAAAAAGTGTCAGCATCAGAAACGTGTGTTTGCCACACAGCTTATTTTTGCTTATGATCCAGAATCCAATGCAAAAATCCCATAGGTGAATTCTCAATAGACCCCATGGAGATGCTACTGCTGGGTTGGCCTACAAAAATATGTCATTTTGTTTGGTCTCTATTCCACAAGTATAATGTGTACTTTTGTGCTATCATTCTGCCCCCTTTTATTAGGAATTGGTCGTTGTGGGCAGTGGATTTTTAGGGGGAGACAGCAGGTCAACAATAAATTCCACATAGAAGTGGTGGACATCATCTGAATGATGAAAGATTAATTTTAGATGCAGTTCAGCACTGTGTGTTAAGTTGTTGTAGTCATAAATCGGCTATAAAAACGGCTCAAATACGTCCCAACTATGTATAAGGTAGTGCCAGTGGATTCCACAGATGCAGATTGTAGGTGTTGTATAGTTTCTGTATAGTTTGACACTTTGGGAAATATGCCTATAGCAGTGGTGGAAAGTAACAAAGTACATTTACTCAAGTACTGGACTTAAGTATTATTTTGAGGTAATTGTACTTTACTTGAGTATTTCCATTTTATGTAACTTTGTACTTCTACTTCACAAAATTTAGAGGCGAATATTGTACTTTTTACTCCACTACATTTAGCTGAAAGCTTTAGTTACTTTACATGTCAAGAAAAGGCTTCTGGTTGCCAGAACTTTACCGTAATAAATACAGTGCAACTTTTTCTAATATTACGGAAAAATTATATTAGCACTGTTGATTTCACGTTTAAGATTGTCATTTTATTCTATATTTTACCGTAAAAAAAAAAAAAAATTCCATCAAAAGAAACGCTTCTCTGCCATATAATTGATAAGAAAATACTTTATAAATGCTGCATGAATTAAAGATTTTACCATTAAATAATACAGTATATTTCTGTTAGAGATATGGTGTTTAGTACATTTAAAAGTGAAAAAAAATATTTTTACAAAAGATAAATGCAAAAATGATGGCTTGTATATATATTACAATATATTTTTGCTACAAACACGGTGCCAGTGTATTTTACAGTGGAGTAATGTATTTTAAAAAATTTAAAAAAATACTGTTTTGGCTGATATATACATTTACGGTGTTTCATTGTTACTGAAACTGAATTAACCCATTTATCTTTTTTTTTTTTTTTTTTTTTTTGAAATGACTAATAACTGTTTGAGTGACAATGGTGACCTGTAGGTGTACCTTGTCAGAGTAAGTCTAATTTTATTTTTAAAGATTTTATACTTTAATTAAAGGGAACACACAATCATGTTGTTTTCTTTTGGAATGTACTTTGTTTAAAGAATTTAAAAAGGGTTCTTTAATCACATCATCACAGTGAGTGTCTAGGCTCCATCAGTGTAACGTATCTTGGGCGTTGCCGTGTCAGGCTGTCAGCCACCAGACAGGTCATTCATATGTGGTTATGTAATCATATATAAATGACCTGTGCTGACATGACCCTTTGGGGCATGATTCAATAGAGAACCTCCTGTCCTCTCCCATGTCCAGTTTACACTGTCTGTCAGGATGGCTGCCCACTTGAACCAAACAATGGTGCACTTCGTCACTCCTGATGGGATATCCTGATTTATGTTATCTGAGTGTATCCATCAAGTGGATCTTTATTTAGCAATGAGGAGGTGCAAGGCCGTGCCTGCCGGTGCCCACTCAACTCCAGATCAGACCGAACAGACACGCCAACCTGTTTTGTTTGGTTATCAACAGTCACATTGAATCATCGTTCTCAGGCCTTGGCCTCAGACGGAACGGAGGAAGTTCACCTTTGTTTAGAGCAGGGACTAAAATCTAAAATAAACTTCTAATATCGTAATCTTTCCTAAAATGCATCAGCAAAACAAGTTTTTTTTCCCTTTAAATGTTGATATGTTTGGTGAGTGCTAAAAGTCATCCTGTGTGGATACACTGATATAAATATTTTGCTCAGGTCTAAATGCTGGCCTGATGCCACTGACACTGTAAACATCCCAACCTGTGGACTTATTTGTTTTCCTTTGTTTAAACTATTTTGACGTGTGTATAATAGTGAGAAAAAAACAGGGGGAGGCTTTGTTAAGTCCTGAATGTCTGTATTTATACGAGCACATCCCCTGGCCTCAGAGACCTGGAGTCATTACAGCAAGGAGCTCAGCATCCACGTCAATCAAACAGTGATACAGCACTAAATAAGACCATGGTGGTCATCAGAAGGAGCAAAGCAAGTGAATTACAATCAATTAGCGTAACATTCATAGTTATGAGGGGCTGCAGGGGCCATAATTAATTCTCCCCTCTCACATACACAAAAAATACAAAATAAAAAGTAAAATTGTGAATTTGAGAGGTAAAATTGTGAATGTGAGAGGTAAAATTGTGTATGTGAGAGGTAAAATTGTGAATGTGAGAAGAAAAATTGTGTATGTGAGAGGTAAAATTGTGAATGTGAGAGGTAAAATTGTGAATGTGAGAGGTAAAATTGTGTATGTGAGAGGTAAAATTGTGAATGTGAGAGGTAAAATTGTGTATGTGAGAGGTAAAATTGTGTATGTGAGAGGTAAAATTGTGAATGTGAGAGGTAAATTTGTGTATGTGAGAGGTAAAATTGTGTATGTGAGAGGTAAAATTGTGAATGTGAGAGGTAAAATTGTGTATGTGAGAGGTAAAATTGTGAATTTGAGAGGTAAAATTGAGGAAAAATTCATATTCTGTAGAGAAAAGTAATAGCACACCGATCCTGATCAAACCGCACGTTTTGATATATAATTTGTCCTGCAACTCTTTAAGTTGAAAAAAAAATAATGTGCCTTAATGAGTGCCCTGCTAGTGCCCTTCTGTGCCATGGTGCCTCTCTTTGGTAGATGTGACGTCCCTATGAACAGCTGCATCGAGAGATACTAAAATCCACAATGGATAACGAAGCAAAAAGCCGATTAATAGTCTGCCTTTACTCGTAGTAGAAAAGCACAATTAGATGCCAAGTTAGAAAACATGATAAAGTGCCCTTGCAATAGAACGAGAATCCCAGTGAAGAAAATGATCTGCAGTGATTATAAAAATGTCACAGTAGGATATCAATATGATAGATTCTATAATACAGTATCAACGAACTGTGAAAAATGTAATGTGAGGTGTTTGCTCTCATTTAGCTCTCAAAGTGCACAAGGTTGATGCATTTTACTTTAAAAAGTACAAATTCTCCCGGACCCCCTAGATCAGGGGTGGGCAATTAATTTTCCCAAGGGGCCACATGACCAATACCACGAAGGTTGCGGGGGCAACCAAAACTCTGAACTAATGCTAATATTAATTTAATCGCTTTATAAAATGCAGTAAATTATCTGGTTTTGAGAAGACTGTTAATGTGGAGTAAATCAAATATAGCAGTAAAAAGTAGTATATACTCCAATCACTGTATCACTTTTCCATTTATAACTGTAAATGACCTTTAGCAAGGTTCCTGTTGGTATATTTGTATTATATAGCTTGTTTTTTCATGTTTGTAAATTTTCTAGGTGTTTTACAATATTGTGATGCTTTCATTTTGAAAAGGCGCCATCCAGTGTGAAACGGGTGCTTTTATTTTGAAAGGTAGTGACAGGAAATAACAGGTAGAACGGTAAAAAATTAAAAACGAACGGTAACGAGTGCATCGTAATTCATATAAAGTTGATATAAAGTATGAAAAAGGCTTCTATATTGGTTGACAGGGAGACAAGGTTTGCTAAAGTTTATTTTCTTCTGTCATATATATTTGTGGCTATATTTGTTGTCTTAACTATAGTAAAAGTGCTTGTTTGCTCAAGTGCTAATGCTAATGTTTGTTAGCTCTTTCGGTGGATTCACAAGGTGATCAAAGAATGTCTTATTTTTATGTTCATGGAGCTACGATTTTAAATAAATCTTGTGAACTATCAGTTAAAGAGTCAAGTCTTTGCATGGGGGGTACGTAAATCGCCTTCAAAATAAAAGCACTGCGGTTGTATTGATTTCTAATTTCTGGGTAACCTCATGGCCGGATGAGGACAGCCAACGGGCCAAATGTGGCCCGCGGGCCGCCCAATGCCCAGGTCTGCCCTAGATGTTTGGGTTTGGTTCAGTACCATATCATTAATTACTTTGATCTGGATCTCCTTTTAACTTAATGCTAATTGTAATCAAGGATGAGAACTATTTCATCATACATGATCATCAGAGCTTTTTGCGTGCTGGTGGGCCCCATGTTGTGCAGAATGAGCCCTTCTTATTTTTTCTCCCCTGCCCTTCAAACAGTTTGAGTCCACCACTGACAGGTAACCTCCATGATATTCATGTTAACAGTCAATCATCACCTGAAGGTTTGTCCTCAGAGTCCTCTTTTTCGTTGGTTACTCCCACAATAACTTCACAAAAAACAAGAGTTTAAAAATAGATGAGAGGCAAGAGGAGAGAGTGGGGATGACAGTGAGTGACTGTGCTGTCAGATCTTTTCATGGAAAACAGGGTGGACAAGCGGACATCCTTAAAGGCTGTGTATTTGTGAGGGAAGTCCATGGCCTGTCCTCCAGGCCTCACCGCTACTCTTTGGGAGGAATTTCTGTTGTTCTAACCCCAAACACGAACATGGCCCGAGCAGCCTCTGACGGAAAAGTAGCAGGGGCTGATGTTATGATCATATGCCAGGTTATCAAATCTTTGGATTATAAAGCATTTTTTATGCAAAATCATCCATTTAAAATATGTTTAAATGAATTAATAAATGCACAGACTGCAAAAAGTCAGCTCTTAAAAACAAGGGAAAAAAGTACAAAAATTATGTGTATTTTGCTTAAAAATAGCAAAATTATCTGCCAATGGAACAAGAAAATTTGTCTTGTCAAGACTTTCCGAAACAAGTAAAAATATCTAATCTTAATTAACCTACAAATACCTTAGAATAAATGGGTATTGAACAGGTTGAATTTTTTGCGGTTGAATTTTTTGTGGTTGAATCTTTTGCGGTTGAATTTTGTGCAGTTGAATTTTTTGCAGTTGAAATTTTTGCGGTTTAATTTTTTGCAGTTTAATTTTTTGAGGTTGAATTTTTCACGTTGAACAACATTCAGATTCATAATCTCAATGCATAAATATTCAGTGCTAGAAATTCAACATCTTTTTTATCTAAAACTCCGATGACACAGATTAACTTCCATATAAATTTATTATTTATTAACTAATATCATGTGCATTTTTCTTGATTCTAATGAAATACACATGACCTATTTTCTCAATATGTTGAAAAATATTCTTGAATTAATAATCAGTAAATGCTAGAGCCATAATCTTGGCATAATGATATGCATAGGCATTATATTTCTAGAAACCAGCAAAATCAGACTAAAAACTAGTGTACTTTTCTTGATACAACTACGAATATTTTTTATCTATATGAAGAATATTTTTCTTAAAATTCTTGAAATAAGGCGAAAGCTGTGGAATCTTTATATCAAACAAGTGAAACCGTCTAAAATAAAAACTGCTGACTAAGAAGAAATATTTTATCAGACAAAAAATAAGCATCCCCTTGATCTAACATATTTCATCCTAGATTTCAGTTTTTGCAGTGCAAATAAGCCAATCAATCCATCAGTCGCTGACATCTTGTTGGTTACACCCTGAATATTTTTCTGATGACACATTGTTGTGTCTGCCAGTGTTTCTGCCAACACACTATACACTATTTGTCCCAGCTGCGGTGCTCACAAAGAAGCCTCCCCCATGTTGTTTTGTCTCTAGCTTCCCTACCTGCCAGCAAGTTGTCTGTTCCTAGCGTTAACAACAAATTTATTGGCTCAGACCATTTGCAAGAACGGAAACTACTTTGCATGGCAAGGAATAAGTCTTGAGCTAAACAATGGTTGCTCTTGTGAAATATGGCAACAGGGTCTCACCTTTGGCTCCTTGTGCCTTCTCCCCCGGCTTATTTACGTAAGCAGGTTGTGTTCTGTACCCCACCAGGAAGAGGTGTTACAGGAAACCCAAATCTGGGGTGGGATTTAGAGTAAACTTACAACATTAGACCCCAAAAGAGAGCTTATCTGATCTCTGGAGGAGGTGAAAGAAAGGGTAAACACACGTGTGACCTGTGCCCCAGAACCCACAGGGAGCCAGAGAGCCACATTACTGGATTTGATTGGAAACTGTGTTGTTTCCACATGACTCACAGGTTATGCTGACCTACAGCGTGACCTGTCTATTGTGTTGAATTCCAGCAATACCAATTATCACTAAGGTGCTTTTTAGTGCACATTAAACTTTCAACAGCAACTGTTTAAGACAAACAGCACTAATGAAGCAGAGGAAATCAGTGACAGTGTTAAGTACAGTGTGCTTGAGACTGAAAATGAAAGAATAAAAGTTAATTTAACTTTTGATCTTAGTAATCAGATCATTAACTTACAATAAATATGACTACAGTCATGGGAAGAATTATTAGATCACCCTTGTTTTCTTCAATTTCTTGTTCATTTAATGCCTGGTACAACTAAAGGTACATTTGTTTGGACAAATATAATGATAACAGCAAAAAAAGCTGACAAGAGTTTAATTTAAGAGCTGATATCTAGACATTTTCCATGGTTTTGTTTCATAATGATTTTGGTTATTATCAAGAAAATCATGGAAAATGTCTAGATATCATCTCTTACAGTAAACTCTTATCAGCTATTTTGTTGTTATCATTATAGTTGTTCATACAAATTTACCTTTAGTTGTACCAGGCATTAAAATGAACAAGAAATTGAAGGATACAAGGGTGGTCTAATATTTTTCCATGACTGTATGTCAACAGTTTCAACAAATGAACTAAGTATTAAATGTAATGTAATATGAGATGTATTTTGTTTTACTATTATTTTTTATTAAGTAGACCTATTTTTAGGCTCTTATTTTCCATTTTCGTAATTATTTTATTGATTTTGTCAAATGTATTGAACATTAATAATTTAGCCTAACTATTATTTATTTAATTTGGAACTACTTTATTTTGTTGTGAAATGACTTTAGGTCTTCCCGGGTGAGAGGTGGTGTTTTTTTTTTTCTTTTCTTGGGTCTTTGTGTTGTGGTTGTTCTTGGCTGCACGTCTGAGTAAATGATAAAAACATGAACTGGTCCTTGTGCTTCTGTTTTTCACCTACAAACCCATAAATTAGTACACTGCAAAAAGCCAGCTCTTAAAAACAAAGGGAAAAAGTACAAAAAATAAGTGCAAAATTATCTGCCAATGGAACAAGAAAATTAGGCTTCTCAAGACTTTCCAAAACAGGTAAAAATATCTAATCTCAATGAACCCATAAATACCTTAGAATAAATGTAGTCTTACTAATAATATGTGCATTTTTCTTTATTCTAATGAAATACATGTGACCTATTTTCTTAATATGTTGAAATATTTTCTTGAGTTAATAATCAGTAAATGCTAGAGCCATCATCTTGGCATAATGATATGCATAGGCATTATATTTCTAGAAACCAGCAAAGTCAGACTAAAAACTAGTGTACTTTTCTTGATACAACTACAGAGATTTGTATCTGTATGTAGAATATTTTTCTTAAAATTCTTGAAATAAGGCAAAAGCCGTGGAATCTTTATATCAAACAAGTGAAACAGTCTAAAATAAAAACTGCTGACTAAGAAGAAATATCTTATCACAGAAAAAATAAGCATATATCCCCTTGATCTAACATATTTCATCTTACTTTTTCTAGATTTCAGTTTTTGCAGTGTAAACATAGGGAAAGACCTGTGTTACAGCAACAATATGCATGTTAAATGTCTCCATTATACACTGTATATTACATTGCTGTGTTAATATTACTACATAACAGTAATAATAGTCCTTACTTATTGCCAAATGAGGTGTCCGTGGTGACAACAATCAAAGGTATGCCATCCATAGACTGTATAAAAATAATGTAAGTAGACACTGTGAAGTCCGCCATTAGTTTCTGAACTTTGTTTGCACCTTGGTTTATACACTGCAGCCCATAAAGTTGGAATAATATATATATTTTTTTTCTTTTTCAATGAAATGATTGTGACAACATGATTTATTCTTGACAGATAGTGAATATCTTCTCAAAACTTTATTAATCATCTCTTCCAAAGACATTACAATGAAAACAAAACCACAATAAAACAGAGGATTGTGTCTGAAAACAAAATTATTCTAACTGTATGTATCATTGACACAATGCAAAAAAGCCAACTTGTATTTTTTGGGCTTAAACAGTGATTTAAGTTGGTACAACTTGGAAATATAAATTGACATTTAGGGCAATAATGTAAGTTAGCACAACAAAGGAAGCCAGTTGTATGCTCAAAAACAAGTTTGTCAGTTGTTGTTACTTATATCTTTAAGTTGGGGTTCACAACAAGGGACAATATTCTGCTAACTCTTATTTCTTTGTTGTGAAATGCGGGAAAGCGGTGAAATTCGGTCATTAGCAAAAGCTAGCGGCTAACTGATGCTAGCGGCTAACTGATGCTAGCGGCGCTACTTGTTACAGCTACAAGAGTTAGCCATTAACGTATCAATGCTAACTCAAAATTGTGGTCGCAACATTAGCTGACATTTCATAGCGGCAATTACATTACAATCGTGCCAATTCAGCACATTGCAGAAGTTAGCAGAAGTAAGGATTAAAAGTTATTACAATGTAAAATTATAAGTTAGTACAACTTACAGTTGAGTTGACAAAAATCTGAATTCGGAGTTGAGCAAACTCAAAAACAAAACTTAAAATATTTAGTTTAACTGTCCAACTTAAAATTTTATCGAAGTTTGTTGCCTTGAAATTTTGAGTTCACCCAACTTTTCTTTTTTTGCAGTGTATAAATTTAACCTGTAAGAAGCATTTTAAAGCTTTCGCTGGTTGACGTGCATCTAGTTTTAGCTACTTTATATAATAACCACTGATCTTATAAACTAGAGGTTCCCAACTCCTATAGGCAGCAGACGGTACAAGGAGCTTGGAAAACATGAAGAGCTAAATAAAAATGAAATAATATTTTGTGATAATTACTTGAGCTTGGCCTGGTCTGCAGTGGGATTTTCCTGATAGACCCTGGTCACACCCCCAACGACAATATACTGATTTTGGACCTAAGCTTTTCATCAGTATGTAAGGTATGATAAAACTGGGTCCAGATCCTCAGCCAAAATTATGTTTGAGCACTAAAAGGAGAACACAAAAAGGATTTCTTGTCACTGATGGTACAACAGAATTCCTTTCCGTCCACCCAGCCAGTGGTGGAAGAAGTATTCAGATCATTTACTTCAGTAAAAGTACTAATACACACTGTGAAATGACTCCACTACAAGTAAAAGTCCTGCATTCAGAACTTACTGAAGTAAAAGTACAAAAGTATCAGCATCAAAATGTACTTAAAGTATCAAAAATAAAAGTACTTGTTATACAGAATGGACCTACTAGGATTGTTTTATATATTCTAAATATACTATTAGATTATTATTATTATTATTATTATTATTATCATTATTGGTGCATTTATATAAGCAGCGTTTTATTGCTGTCTATGTAGTGCTTATTTTAACTATTTAATATACTTTATGTGGTTTAATTTATAAACATGCGTAACCACTTTAAATTGATCATGTTTTTATGTTAAATCTCGACCTGAAAAGTAACCAAAGCTGTCAGCTAAATGTAGTGGACTAAAAAGTATAAAGTTCCAAATGTGGAAATACTCAAGTAAAGTAAAAGTACCTCAAAATTGTACTTGAGTAAATGTACCCAGTTACATTCCACGACTGCACCTGGCTTAACATTAGATGTATAGCAGCTTACAGCTGACTTTTATTAGACACATTTGAATTTTAAATAAAAACTTGGAAAGTGCAAGGATTAATATATTAATGCTGCTTCTGTCATCCCATGCATTTATTTCTTTGTAGTTCATTTTTATTATCAGTCTGAGAAGACATAAAAGAGAATATTTATCACCAGTCTGTAACACGTCAGCACTCTTCTTGCAGTTCAGATGAGTTCAGACTATTTAAAGGCTTTAAACTCCAACAAAAGATATGTTGTGCATGAAGTATCAGCAGCTTCTCTCACCCTTTCATGACCCCAGCCATCATTCATCAGCAGAGGGTTAAAGTTTGAGCCTAATGACTCCACATCCTCTCTGCCCTCCTGCTGACGGTGCACCACAAATTTGCCCTCACGCACTTCACAGTTGGTCCATTTGACCTTTGACGCGTGAACCTACTCATCTTTTTCACACCCATCTGTGCATCTGTACAAGCGCCGCATGCTTTCTCCCTTCTGTGTTACACAACAGGTCATATGCATTGACTGGTGTGGGTCATGAACCAGCTGAGAGGCAACGGGGCACCAACCTGGCTCCACCGAACCCAGGAGGTAGTCAGGGTAGAATGGAAGCTCAGTGATGACGCCTACAGTCTGACAGGGCTACAGCAGCTCAAATATATTTAGTATCAAATGATAGAAGTGGATGGAACCCTCTTATGTCTTAAATCTTAAATGTTATATTTGCAACCTTTGTTCACAATTGCAACATTTCAAATTCTTTATTGAGCATGAGAGTGTTTTGAAAGTAAAAAAAGATTCAAAATCACATTTTATGTTGGACTAAAGGACTAAAAAAGACACAAAATGACTAAAAAAAGGCACAAAATGACGAAACAAAGACACAAAATGACCAAAAAAAACCTAAAAAATGACTAAAAAAGACACAAAAAGACTAAAAAAGGACACAAAAAGACACAAAATGACCAAAAAACACAAAATGATTAACAAAAACACAAAATGACCAAAAAAGACACAAAATGACCAAAAAAAGACACAAAATGACAAAAAAAGACACAAAATGACTAAAAAAAGACACAAAATGACTCAAAAAAGACACAAAATGACCATAAAAAGACACAAAATGACTCAAAAAAGACACAAAATGACCATAAAAAGACACAAAATGACTAAAAAATGACTCAAAGAAGACACAACATAGTAAAAGCACTATACTGTAGACCATTCTACCAGAAGATAATGTATTCAGCTTAATGAGTATATGAGGATTTTAACCCTCTGGGGTCTGAGCCTATGTTGGCCGTTTTTGAATACTTTTGATTTTGCCCTTCATGTACCACATAAAAATGTTTACCATACCCATATTTGTTTTTTTCTTCACCTTTATGATTTGACAGTTATTTACTACTTTATCAACATATTGAGCCCAAAATCATGAAATCCGAGTTGAAAAATTATAATATTTACTACAATAAAAGCCACAAACTGTTTGTTTTGGAACAAACTGTTTTGGAACTTGAAAATATACACACAGGATACAAATATGAACATATAAAAAGGTTGTTTTTTTTTCCTTATTAGCTGCAACTCTTCAAAACAAACTATGTGCAAAATTACACAGAGACACCAACGCTCAAATATTACTATCAAATTAAAACCATCATATATTTGGTTTTACATGACCTAGGAATGTCAAACAAAACCTGGGAGAAAGTTTCAAGTCTGTACTTTGGAGTGAAGTTGATAGCAGCGCTCCATGTGACCTAGTTTTTTTGTTAAACATCACATGATCTGATCAGTACAGCATGATCATAGACCCCAGAGGGTTAAGCCTTATAATTGTGGTGAGAGGGGTTGTCTCAGCGCTGAAGAGGATCTGTCCGTATTGTTGCCTGTATTTATTATTTCTTTTATTTTCTCATGTCATAGTTTATTTTTATACTTTTATATCTCTATTGGAGTTTGTGTCTGTGTCCACTTGACTTCCTGAGATGATAGTTTTGTTGTTTATTTAACTCTTTGCCTTGCAGAATTTTGTTTTTGTTTTTGTTCTTTGTATTTTTGGGGAGAATGCATAGTGGAGATTCTTGATTGAACTTGTAATTATAGTATTGTGCAATAAAGTTTGGAAAAAAAATATTTTTTGCACCTTTTGAATTCATATTTTGTTAAATTTACATTATTTAAACATTACATTTTTGAGCCTTAAAGTGTAATCTCTCAGATGTAACAGCATTTCAACAAGCACTGCATTTAAATAAAAGAATACTGACCTGAAAAAAAAAAAAGCCATGTAATTAGATATTGTAAATATGACATGATGAATGATCAATGGTATGCATATCATTGTCTGATTTCACCAAATCAGACAATGGTTAGTGACATTAGTTACACATTGCCGCCCTCTGGTGGCTAATGTGTGGCACTGCAAGGCTTTCACAAACTGAAAGGCAAGTTTATTTGGAGAGTTCTTTTCAAACACTTAAGTCATTCAAAGTGTTCTATGTATTAGCTTGGTTAGGTAGTAACAAAATAAAAAAAAGGCTTATTTAAAATACAAACTATGAGTAATTGGGTGATTCTCATGAACATGGTACAGCTCATAGCAAAAATATTAATGAATACATATTTCTTTGACCCTTTATAACATATATAATCTAAAGTCACTGTTTACTATGGATTTATAATCTATTTGAAAATTTTTGATGTATTTTCTGACATTTTTAGAGACACTGTGAGCAACAAAATTCATTAGCGTTACACTTTTTTGAATAGACATAACATTTTTTAAAAAAGCTTCTTTTTTTTTCTTTTTCTTTGGCAAGCACTTAAATATGCTCAAGGGTAGCTAGTATCACCATAATGTATTTTATTAAAATATACACATATTTAAATGCAAACAATTCTATCATTACCGTAACATTTAACCATTTTTTCTCATCAATTTTCATTCAGATTTTGTTCTTTATACATTGTTAAAAACCATTATGTTTGATTATATTCTGTTAAATTATACATTTTAAACAAATGTATATTTATTTTTATAAAATGTATTAAATATTTATTGTATATAAGTGTGGGGAAACCATGACATTTTTTTCTGGATGCATTACAGTAATGAATTTGTGAATCAAAAATATGTTTAAAAATATAGAAAATATTATTTTAAAACAAAACAATGAATTGTGCCTCATTATGGCTATATTGTTCATTCATATAAAAGTGAAATATATTTAGTTTAATAAAGTATGTCCTTATAATCTTCACAGACAGAACTTAGACTGGCTTCATGAGAATCACCCAATTGTGTTAGGGTTGGTGCACGTTTTCATATTTTAAGTGCAGTAATTGTGCATGCATAGAGGAGACACCATCAGGAGTGTGTTTCTGACATAGAAATATAAAACCCAGACAAATGAGCAAGGTGATTTTAAAGTATTCCCAAAGTAATCCAAAACATTTAGATTATATCAATTTATGCAAGTAACCATGACACTATAAGTCATGCATTCAGTTATATGTAGTTAAATACGTTTTATAAGTAACCCTTCCAACATCTTATGTTAAACCAACATTTAAAAACCAGGCAGCAACCTCCGGGTCTGAGCTGCATTTTACCAAAAATTCCAGCAGGGGGCGTTAAGTTTGGCTGCAAAAAAAATCTGTCCATTCATTTCAATGCAAAATGAAAAAACTTCTCACTTGATTTATTACCTCAGAAATGCTTTTTAGGACAACACTATGGTCTCAATCACTAGTAAAAAATCATCTTCAAGACAATTTGATGTCAATAGTTCTAATAATGGAGAAATGTAGGAGAAAATAGAAGATAAAGAATCACATGATTTGGGGCGTGGCTACCTTTGATTGACAAGTCACTAACAAGGCGAACCGTCATCAGGAGGGAAGCAGAACAATGCGTATCCACGGCAACGTGTCAATAAAGTTATATATAATGTTATATAGACATAAAAAAAGGATATTTACTGGTTTGGTCTCATAACTATGACCCTTTCACTGTATTTTCCTTTAATGACAGTTTATTTGAACGTTTTGTTCAGTAAAAATGTCTTGTTTAGCGTTTGGTTGGACTAACTCCAAGGAGTCACTGCTCATTTTTCTGAGGTCAGTAACATACATTTAGTTTTTGGTTTTTGCTAGCCAAAACTAACATCCCAGTTAATGCTCCAGTTAATGCTAACATGAATTAGCAGTGACTTCTCTCAGTCAGGTTGCGGTGTAGAGAGGCTGTAGTCAGTGATCAGATCCCTCTCGCTCCTCCACAGTCCAAATATGGTCTGCTCTGCATATCAGAAACAAGATGGCGACACAAGATGGCGACGAGTGTAATGCTGAACTCGATGCTTCCAACAGGCCGCGGTGACTACGTCCATTATTTATATACAGTCTATGTTAAAAACACAATAAAAAGCTAACCAAATCAAAAAAGAATACAATAAAATGATGGGTAACGCTTTATATTAAGGTCCTTGTAATAACCATTAATTAACAAGTAATAAGACCGTTGTAAGTCCTTACAAGATGCTTATTAACATTACTGTGTGTTTATATGTCTATATAAGTGTTAATAATGGCATTATAATACAGCTAATAGCAGGCTATAAGAGTTGTATAATAAGAACATTAATAAAAGCCTCACGAGTATCTTATAATTCTTCATAATAGCATTGCAAACACCCATAACCCACCCATTATGTCTTTGCCATGCCTTTATTAATCTTTTGTTTGCTTATTGATATTAAAATATACTTTATTGCTCATCTATTATAAGTTAACTATGCACTTGTTAACAGTAAACTATGCTTTTTGCAGCTAAATGGATCTTAAGCGAGAACAATGCCTTATTACTTGTTAATTAATGGTTATTACAAGGACCTTAATATAAAGAGTTACCAAACGATGTACATTGTTTTGATAACATCTAATAAAACATTAATTGATGATAATAAATTAGAAATTCAGTGACAGTTTCTCCATGATTGTTCTTCTTTCTCCTTCATCATTTATAAACCTGATGGCTTTCTCCTTTAACAGCATTATAATCTTTGACTTGTATGGTCTTGTTCACTTGCAAATAACTATTATTCAATGTGCCTTCTGACCACTGCATATACTGTGTACTACGCAACTACGCAAAGGGTAAAACTGAGAAAAACTGCTTTAAAGTTTTTTTATGTGTTTTAACTGGGCAGCCAAATAGGTTATTGGTAGGTAAGTGATGTAACACTTATTTCTTCATGTATTGATGATGTCATATTTATGCTCAAAAATCATGATGATTTATTTGACCTTTGACACCAAAAACATAATTACAGCATTGCTGTAAAAGGTTAATAATAGTAAAAGTGAAAGAGTCCAGTAACTATAATGTCGTCTTCTTTCAGCTTTTATATTTTGTTTTCAGTGATAACATTTTCAAATAGATTCTTTTATCAGTGTATTTAAGAGTGTTTAACAAAGATTTGCATATTTTAGACTTAATATTCTAAAGAAATGTTATATTTTAGCCTTAATATCATTCATCTCACTTTTTTACTTCATCACTATCTAGATAATAATTTCCCTTTCAAATAAACTTATCATTTCTATTATTTTTATGTTTAAATTTGTATATATATATCCAAAGCAGACTGTGGTAAGTGCAATTACTGCTTGGTTTTGAGTTGGATTTTGTGGTTTTTATATAATCAATTCTCTGAAATAAAGCAAAATTGAAATCTAAAACTTTGTCACAAGATAAAACAGACATCAAGGAGTTCATTTTTAGTTATAACTCAATTTCGACCAAAACTGTAGTCACCGCAGTTAGACTATGTAGGGCAGTGTAGGCAAAAGTGTTTATGGCTGTTCCAGAGTCTAAGTGTATCAATGCTGCACATAGATGAAGCCAAAACATTACATGAATGGCACGTGTCAATGTACTTTTGTTTGAATGGAATCAAAGTTTAAACATTTCTTCTATTTCTTTCTTTAACGAGTTAACTTCAGTCCCTAGTTTTGTCAAGACTTGTTTTTGCATCACAACACAATCTAGTTTGTCTCTCTGAATCCATGCACCACATTGTGATGCAAATGGGAACCAAACAGGCAAACAAGAAGGTCAGCAGCCTTCTGGCACGCTGAATTTGAAGTTCGATTGACAAAACTGTTGAAGCATTCAGGTTACAAAATACACCATATTTTTCCATTATTCCCTTAGTGGCCAAATTAAATTATTTTTGTATTTATTACATCCCCACACTGTCCACATTGGACTTTTAAAAAAAAATTAAAGCAAGCTTTTTTTTTGTTTTTTTTAAATACTTTATTGCAGGAGTTAAAGGAAATATGTATTTGTTTACATATCATGTTCTTCATACTTGTAGCATTCCTGCAAGTTTATATATTTTTTATAGAGAGTAACTTACGATTGGAAAGTGACAATAATTTGCTTTAGTCCTGCTTTCTTGGCCAGGTCACTCTTGGAAAAGAGGTTTTTAACCTCAATGAGGTTAATAAACAATAAGGTTCATAAGTGGATAGTAGGTAGTAGTAAGGTTGAAAAAAGTAGACTAATTTGATTATGTACGTACATATATAAACTTACTGAACATCGACAAGACAATCCCATATATACAAAACTACATAAATCTACATATACATCTGCACACTGGATCTTAAAAAACAGACATTTCACGGCAACATACAATAATATTCTTTAATTGTGATTCTCGTAACTTATCCATTCATTCCATGGCTTCTGATTCTAAAGGTTATTATTTCCATTTCTAAGATACTATTTACTTTTGACTATACTATTTCTTTATTTATTTAACTATTTTTCAAATTCTTGACATGGAATAGTTGATAGCACAACTCCTGACACTGTTTCCACCTCAGAAGACATCCATTTTACACCTGTGTCATTTGGATCTGGCATGGAATATGATACAGTATTAGAAACCTATTATGCATAAAAAGCAGTCAATTAATATCACACTGTATTTCCTATTATTTTCTGTCATTATCCAAATATTGTTTTTCAGCATCATCTTTTGGAGTTCAAATTTGAGATGTACCATATTCCATCAGATGATAAAAATGTGCACAGAGGTAGCTGTTGCTTATTATCTCTGGTTGTGCCAGGAAATGTGGGCAATGTTGCAAATCAATGAACAGGACTACTACATGCAAATAGTGGATCGCTTGCTAAGTAGCTGAAGAGATGTTATTGTCATACCTGTCAAGTTTTGGATTTGAAAATAAGTGAAATTTTCCGGTGCCTGGTGCGAGCAGTCCCACCACCCAACCAAACTCCGCTTTAAAGGTTGAATCTCCACGATTTATCAAGTAAAATCCACAAAGTGGATTAAACCTGAATATTTCTTGATCCTGGATGAATTTGGCCGCTACTTAGTTTCATGAAACCAGTGACTCATAACTCACCATGGAAATGTGTTCCGTAATTTTTTGTTTTTCATTCTACAGTACAGTACAAATACAGTTATTTATAAATAACAATAACAGATAATAGCGGACTTTCGGTCCCTTAAACACAATAAAGAAATGTATAACTTTCTGAATGACATAGTTAAATATACTTTGCACATAGTACATCATCATCTGATATAAATTATATATTATATGTTATATAAATTAATTAACAATAACTTTAGCGACTGAGATGCATTAATTAACTTAACTGGCAATGTATCAAGATGACGTTTATTATCTTTAGCTAAATATTCTGGCATTTGTTTATGTATATGGTTTGCATGACTTTAAACACACGTTTTGTAAGTTATGTGATAACAAATATTCAGTGTAAACTGAAAATAGTTATATATTTAAATACATATTGCGCCACCGGCGTCGCTGTTTCTTTGCTTGCCATTTTTAAATCTCCATGTAGACTGGTGTGGGCAAGGCATTATGGGTACACACATGCATCCTTGTAATTTGGGCAGAAGAAGGACTCTGTCCTCTGGAGGATCCTGGACATTGGGACAGTCCTTCAGTGGATGTCGATGAAGTAGAAACCTTCAAATTCAGCCGTTTGAGCATCATTCCTTGACAATGGGACACAGCCAGTGACTACGTCCATTATTTATTTATTTATTGAAAAGATATGCCGCTCGCTCACCAGCGCTCTTCCAGGTGTGCCACCAGAGACGTACCACGTCCATTATTTATACAGTCTGTGGTTGTCACTCATCTGACGTCACACACTAACCTCGTGGTGACAGCTGCCACCTACAGTACCTGTAGTAGCTACTGCTGGTGGCAGTTATCACGAGGCTAGTGACAGAGCTCAGACTGGGAATGTTTTTTTGTTTTGTTTTTAATCCGCCCGGGCCCAGTTAAAATACGGGAGATTTACAGGAAAATACTAATACGGGAGGACGGCGGGAAAGAAGGGTAAAATACAGGACTTTCCTGGCCAAAACGGGACACTTGACAGGTATGGGTATTGTCCTTCTTTCAGCTGGTTGGTCCACCACTTTAGCCCGACTGAAATCTATCCATGAGGAACGATTTGACATGAGGATCAGATGTGCATGGTCCCCAAAGGTCCCTCCTAACTCTGGTTTCACCATGAAGTTGACATTTGTGGTTTTGAGTGAAATCAACTATTGGATTGTCATAAACGTGCTGGTGTAGATATTCATTTTCCCCTCAGGATGACCTGTAATAACAATCCTTTAACTTGCACATAGCCCCATCATCAGATCAAATATTTATTTTTACCCAGTACAGCAAAACGTATGACATTGCCATCAGTCTCAGGTGTACAGAGTTGTTATTTTTCAGGTATTTTATTTGTGAACAAAAGGTGGCTAAAATCAGACATCCCCATTTTGTTTTAAGGATCCAAATTGTATTTCCAGAAAATGTACTACGCCACAATATACCACTACTGTGAGTTAAAATTGCAGATAAAACCAAAGATGTTATCCATATAACCTACTCCTAATAAAAAGGCAATCAAAGTGAACCCAAATAGCCTACAAATATTGCCCCAGAAATAAGGTAGAATGAGACTTACTGATAAAATTAATTTCCTGAATAATAATACAAGACAATAGTAACAGGCTTCCAGGCAAACAAAGACAAACAAACACTGAACAAACTAAAGATTTTGGACAAGTTTTACAAATTTCCTTCAATGGACAGCTGTTTTGTGTTAATATGAAAGGGAAGACGGCACCTCCACATCTACCTCTTGTCTTACTGGAGCCCAGTAAGTCAACATGATCCATAACTGCTTATCTAAACCTGTGTCGCAGGGAGGCTGAGGTCAATCCTAGCGACAATCACAGGGCTAGAACATAAGCCCCTTGCATGGTGCAGTCCCGCAAATGTCTCGCTATATTGCCAGAAAGATTTGTGCCGGCTTTTCGCCTTAGGGCGTTCATAGTGATCCCGCGAAGGCAAAGTGATATTCGTGCTCTTTGATAGTACAGTCCGACGATGCAAAACGAGGTGGGAGGAGACAAAAGTGACATGGGACAGAGCAGCAGCAGTTCTGAGCAGTAGCCAAGTGCTAATAGGCTACACAGTTAGCTCTGTAGCAGTGCAGTGTGTACTTGCTGCAGCAGCAAGTGTTCCCTTAGTGACCTACGTTTGTTTCCAACAAGCACTAGACACTTTGTGCACAGTTAGCATGCCGGTTTGTTTACATTTGATAAACAGCGTAAGCGTAAACACAATGTGCACAGTTAGCGATGGCGGCCTCAATTGTTGTTACGGTTGCCAACTCCCTGAAAAATAAATAAGGGACACCTCATTGGCAGGGCCGGCCGACCTGATTGCCTTCACCCATCCTGGCGTGGCGAAATTTGTAGCACTTTTTTTGTGAGTGAAATTATTTTTTTAACGATTTGACTCAAACCTGAATTTAATTAGATGCATATTTTTGTGTGACATGAATACATGGAAAACAAATTATTCCAGCAATTCACTTTTATACAAAATAACAATTAGGCCCTGTTCTTCAAAGATGTAGTGGAGTTTGCTGATAACAATTTGACGTACTTATTTTATTGGAGCAGCATGAATACAGTTGAATGGCTATTTTGGAGTCATGCAGCTGACAAACAGGCTACCTTGAAGTACAATGTAATTGCGCACTAGAATTTAAAGTGCAGATGGCGTGACCGCAGTACTGGAAGCATGTTGTTTCAGATCAGTCAGTCCACCATGGGCTACAGAAAAAGAGCGCCGGCACACCGTGCAGTGGGCTTTATAGATGTTATCACATACTTTTCCCCACCCAGGTGTTTCCTTTTTCCCATTCCTCAGTATTTTTGCATCCTTTTCTGTTTTTTTCTCGGAGGAGTACTAGTCTCATTGCTGCTCTAAGGTGTATCGCCCCATAAAGCAGTCTCTGCGTCTGTGTCAGTTGTAACTTACACATGCTGCTTTGTTGTCTTCTGCTATCTTCTCCTCGACCAATGGGATGAGCATATTCTGTATCGTCATACTCATGTGTGAATATGCTGTCAGCTCATTGGTCACAGAGCAGGGTGGGGCCTGGGAACAAGTTCACCGTAAGTTTACATATAAAGCCCCCGGTTATTCATTTTTCATTGGCATTTACTGACTATTTTTTGACTGTCACAATAATACGGGACAAAGTGCGTCCATTTTCACCTCAATATGGGACGGGTGCTTTTGTTTCTAAATACGAGACTATTCCGTTTTTCAGACTGTTGGCAACACTAGTTGTTTTGCAGCTGCTGATTCAATGACTGTCGGACCAAGTGGGAGGTGTGTGTTAGACGTCTTGCGCAACATCAAATATTCCGCCTTGCTGGAATGGCCCTTTCATAGTGGTCCCGCTACCAACAGTCCTACCAATTTTCCACCTCTGTGACTACCTCTGGAGGCGAAAAAAATGGTGGGATCATTTGATCCCGGCATCCCGCTTCTGGCTTGTTCGTAGTGGAGGCGAGATGTTACAGAGCTGTAAATGTCCCGGCATGAAACGGCACTATGAAAGGGGCTATAGAGACGGGCAACCATTCACAACTGTGGGCAATTTAGAGTCACTAGTTAAACCTAATATGTATGTGTTTGGACTGTGGGAGGAAGCCGGAGGATCTGAAGAGAACCCACGCTGACACAGGGAGAACATGCAAACTCCATAGAAGAGCCGCAGGCCAGAGTCAACCCCCGGACCGGTGCAGCCGAGCCCAATCAGACACTTTATACCATAGACTGTATATAAATAATGGACGTAGTCACCGTGGCGTCGCCATCTTGTTTCCGATAAGGGGAGCAGACCATATCTGGACTGTGGAGGAGCGAGAGGGATCTGATCACTGACTACAGCCTCTCTACACCTCAACCTGACTGAGAGAAGTCAACTGGAGCATTAACTGGGATTTTAGTTTTGGCTAAAAACAAAAACAAAATGTATGTTACTTAGCTCAGAAAACTGACCAGCAACTCCTTGGAGTGTCTGTTAGTCCAACCAAACGGTGAACAAGACATTTTTACTGAACAAAATGTTCAAATAAACTGTCATTAAGTGAAAATACAGTGAAAGGGTCAAGTTATGAGACCAAAACGCTAAACCTCCTTTTTAAAATCTATATAACATTGTATATAACTTTTTTGACACGTTGTCGTGGATACGCATTGTTCTGCTTCTCTCCTGATGGGTACATTATTAGAACTATTAACATCAAATTGTCTTGAAAAAGATTTTTTACTAGTGATTGAGACCATAGTGTTGTCCTAAAAAAAAATTTGAGGTAATAAATCAAGTGAGAAGTTTTCTCATTTTGCACTGAAATTAATGGACAGAATGTTTTTGCAGCCAAACTTAGCGCCCCCTGCTGGAATTTTCTCTAGAATGCAGCTTAAGGCACTTTCTGGTTTGCTTCCCTGCTTAGACACGGAGATTGCCGCCTGCTTTAAACTTATTCTAACTTATTGTACTGAGCTCCAGAGGTTATTAGGCAGATGCTGCAGAAGGCGTTGGATGTATGGGGTTGAAGTTAGATGACAGAAAGCAGCCATTGGCCCTGGGCTACACCCTGCAACCAGATTACATGTTGGACTCCTGGCTCTTCTGCCTCATAACCTAAAGGAAGTCAGGATGTGTCTGGTCACACCAGCCTACCATTATGGAGATCACAGAGTAGCCATTAGAGGGGAAGGGGAAATGAGAGACTAGAGTTTCTCAGGTATGGGTGGGGAGTGTAGGTGCTTCATGCTGGGTAAAGGTCGGCCAAGCAGCATCTTACGTCTGGGTATCACCTCTGTCTTCTAAAAATAAGAATGACCAGTCTGTGTTGTGTAGCCCAGCAGATAACTTGGCAGCAGACAGAAACTCAGAGAGGCAGTTGTGGGAGGGTTATTAGTCATACACCTCTACAATGATGGCTAATAAAGTATCAGGGTTGGTATGCCCTTGTGGTCCAGGGAAACCCTTTCTGCCTCACAGGTCCAGATGAAGCAGGAAACTGAGCCCTTGCTGAGGATGATGAATGGGGCTATCACTTAGGGGTGCCACTGACGGAGACACTGGAAGACCCCAGAACTTGCTGGATGTCACACCAAACCACATGTTCTTTACTGGAAGAGTATTTCCTTGTCGTTGTCATTTGTTTAGTTCACAGTTTTTGTTCAGAATTCCCTCCACTGCAGCTCAGCATGGAAAAGATGTATCACAAAGAATGGATTTCATATTCAAAGAACACAACGCAGTGCAATTGTCATTGATAGTTTCAGAGTGATGCACACCAAGTGCCCACAATGTGTAAATGTTCTTGCAACAATTATTGTTATTTGTTGTGTTGTCTCTGTGTTTCACTTGCCGCCTTTAATTGTCCTGCATTGTGCACCAAGTGGAGCTGCATCTCCAGTTTCATTGTTTGCTCTGCTACCATGACAATAAAGCCTTTCTAAGTCTAATTCTTCCATCCATCTGTGTGCCAATGGGCGT
This sequence comes from Centropristis striata, assembly GCF_030273125.1. Lineage (NCBI taxonomy): Eukaryota > Metazoa > Chordata > Actinopteri > Perciformes > Serranidae > Centropristis > Centropristis striata. Next base: position 23,448,467 of record NC_081531.1, on the reverse strand, counting down.
TTTGGCCCTAAATTGAGGCGTGTTCAGTGTGCACACTGCAAAAAAGGTGTGTCTAAAAACAAGATAAACACCCTAAATCTGAGGGTTATGATCTTGCTGCATGGACAGATAATTTCACTTGACAATATTTCTTAAATTAAAATGATTAGATCTAGAAATAAGCATGTTGAACGCTTAAAAATAAGAAATTACCTCTTAAAACAAGATAAATTAAAGCTGCAAGCAGCGATGAACTGGCCTGAGCAGAGTGCACTGCAAAATATTTGTTTCTTACCAAGATAAAAAAAATTTGATTTAGAAGTGTTAGATGATTTATCTTGTTTTAAGAGTTAATTTCTTATTTTAAGTGTTCAACATGCTTATTTCTAGATTTAATAATCTTAATTTAAGAAATGAGATTTAGTGTTTTTATCTTGTTTTTAGACAGCCCTTTTTTGCAGTGCAGTGCCATCTTGAGGAAGCAAAAATCAATTGACCATTGACAAACCAAAACAACAGATTTACGGTTAATGGCGCAGTATTTTTCTTCAGGTAATAACATACCATATAGACGAGTGCACCAAAGGTTATTGGTGCTTTTGCTCATATGCAATCAAATGGAGGTGCAGATAGGACAAAGGATTGGGAGGATTGCTCCTGTAGATTGTCTTCTTATGCATTTTGAAAACCTCTCGCTTCTACAAATTTTAGAATCCGCCATTTGTGTAGCATTTAAACTGAATGGGAGATGACTATAATTGATTTAATTCATGTTACACCCAAAACGCACTAATGATAACATATGTGAATAAATAAAAACCCTTGTGTGTTACTTTGCCCCCAGATTATGCAGTTCAACTAGTAAAAGAGAGTTGGACACGCCCTAAATGCACTTGCACCATGCACTTTAGACCATGATATAGATTGTTTAGATAGGGCCCTGTAAGTTAAGAAGACACTCACTGATGTGTCTAAGTTGCTTAACAGCCTGACATAAGGTGTAGATAAGAAAAAGGACTTTTAGTCCTTACAGTGAGTATGTCTCCCATCACTTACGTACATTGATATTGGCCATAGGGGGGAAAATCTATCTTGCCAAAATGTGAGCCACTATTGGTGTGGCTTGGGGGAGAGAATCCGCCAAGATCTGCCCAACTTCACCGGTTAGCTGCTCAGGTAGCGGCTCTGAAAGGACCTGCCTTGGGTAGGTACTTCTCTGATCCGCTACTGAGCAGCGATTTTCCCCATGCATGATTCATTTGCAGACTGGTTCAAACTGGACACTGACGGGTTAACAGACTGCTCCCTCTGACTGCAGCTGGAAGAGACCGCTGCGGGAGGACTGGGCCGCTTGTGAGTGCTTTGGGACGGCGCTACTCGTTAAGAAGAGCAGGAATGAGTCTCCAAAAGTAGGGCTGTTTCCACTATCGGGCAATAGCCGGACAATACCCGGAATGAGGCGGGTCTGTCTTGCCGAAACGCCCCTAATTTGAATACGAGCAGTCCGGAGGCGGCTTTTGTCGGGACTTTTTTCATCTCTGTTGAAGAGCAGGGCCTTTTTTCTCCCCTGAAAACAGCCTGGTTACTGATTGGATAGATTGCTAAGCAGGATGTGACGTAGTACTCTACATGACAACAACACAAGCCATTTGTAAAAGCCAGAAAAGCAGTGTTCCCAACTTAGTGACTTTGTTGCTAAATTTAGCGACTTTTCAGACCCCTTTAGCGACTATTTTTCAAGAAAGCGACTGGAGACAAATCCAGAAACTCCTTCTTACTCTTCTTAACGAGCCACTAATGATCTGGAGGCCGACTTGTTAAGAAGAGCCTCCGTTAGCGGCACTCTGTGCACAGTTAGCGATGCTGTTAATTCACAATCACTATGTTTATGATCCAATCCAATCCAATCCACTTTATTTATATAGCACAATTTTAGCAAACACAAGGTTTCCAAAGTGCTGCACAAACAATAAATAGATAACACAATACAAAGAGATGTAGTAAACAATAGAACAGTAAGATGCAATAAGATAAAATAAATTAAAAATGGGATAAAAATAAATAAAATAAAATGTAAAATGTACTGCCCGCACAAAATAAAATATGCATGTATACAAATAAAAACAAAAAATTCGTAAAATCATAAAATCACGTGGTGTTAAAAGCCAACGAGAAGAGGTGGGTTTTAAGAAGAGATTTAAAATCAGACAGTGAGGAGGCCTGTCTGATGTATAGCGGCAAGTTGTTTTATTTTTGCCAGCTGCCGTAGCTGGAAGAAACTGGGCTTCACCACAGCTTTAATCTGGCTGTCAAATTTAAGGTCAGCGTCCACTTTAACCCACAGATTACTAACAATTGGCTTATGATGTTGTGCCAAAGAACCTAGATCAACCGGGGGGGGGGGGGGTTACAGAGGTGCAACCAAAGACCATGACTTCGGTCTTTTTCTCATTAAAACTCAGGAAATTTGAGGACATCCAGGCTTTGATGTCATGTAGGCACCTTAGGAGTGAGTCAATACAGTAGGAGTCAGCTTTTTTGAGAGGGACATAGATTTGGCTGTCATCTGCATAACAGTGAAAAGAAATTCCATGTGTCCTGAGAATGGACCCAAGTGGCAGTAGATAGAGGGAGAATAGAAGCGGGCCAAGCACAGAGCCCTGCGGGACCCCACATGAGAGAGGAGCAGTGGAGGACACAGAGTCACCGAGGCTGACACAGAAATCCGATGTGACAGGTAGGACCTGAACCATTCCAGTGCTGTGCCACTGATGCCCACCCACTGCTCCAAACGAGTAATCAGGTGGTCCACTGTATCAAAAGCTGCAGACAAATCTAAAAGTACTAGGACAACACAATGACCAGAGTCAGTAGATAAAAAGATGTCATTAAAAACTCTTAAAAGCGCTGATTCTGTGCTGTGCAAAGTTTTAAAACCGGATTGGAAGATCTCAAGAATATTTTTTGCATTTAAAAAGTCCATGAGCTGTTAATAAACTATCTTCTCTAGAATTTTAGAGACGAAAGGCAGTTTAGAGATGGGTCTGAAATTTGCCAAGACAGTAGGATCCAGTCCAGGTTTTTTTTAACAAAGGCTGCACCACAGCATGTTTAAAATTTAAAGGGACTACTCCAAAACCTCCTTAAACAATCGGGGTGGGACAGTGTCACCCGGTGAACCCGAGGGCTTCAAATGGCACACAATCTCCTGCACAAAGGGCAAAGTCACAGGCTTGTCCGTTATACTCAAAGTTGATGAGTTTTTTGTCGGAGATTCTCAGGTCTAGCAGCGTTTGGCGATCATACACCAGCAGAGTGTTGACGGTATGCGAAACACACTGGCGCCATCTTGCCTAACATGATCAGTGGAGACTCAGTGCATAATTAGCCATGCTGCTTTCAGCTGCTGACGTTGTGCACAGTTAGCGACTGTGAAAACCATACGTCACCTCCAGAGTCTCTAAATCCCTCTGGGGGCTAACTTGTAGTGGAGACACACAGAGTGAGTGGACTTTTGAGAGGGTGTGGCCTGAGACCCGGTAGCCACTTTCCCCCCTAGTCGAAACACGGCTCCAATAACACCAGAAAAAGTCACTAGATTTGTTGCTAGTCGCTTTAAAAAAAAAAAAAAAAGAGTCTCTAGAGGGGTCTGAATAGTTGCTAAATATTGTGACAAAGTCGCTAAGTTGGCAACACTGTTCGCCGCGTTGGTCTGTTGTCACAATCGAACACTGATTAGCCGCTACCAAAGTACCTGTATAGGAACAGAGGCCAAGGAGATCTTACTAGCCAAAACACTTTCCAAAAAGTACTCAGTGGAAACACCAGGCGGCAGCCTCCGTGTCTGAGCATGGAGGCAAACCAGGAAGTGCCTTAAGCTGCATTCTACCGAAAATTTCAGCAGGGGTCGCTAAGTTTGGAAAAAAATATTCTGTCCTTTCATTTCAGTGCAAAATGAGAAAACTCTTTTTTTTTAGGACAACACTATGGTCTCAATCGCTAGTAAAAAATCTTCTTTAAGACAATTTGATGTTAATAGTTCTAATAATGGCCCCATTTAGAAGAAAATAGAAGATAAAAAATCGTATGATTTGGGGCGTCTTCAAGACAATTTGATGATAATGGTTCTAATAATGTACCCATCAGGAGAGAAGCAGAACAATGCGTATCCATGGCAACGTGTCAATAAAGTTATATATAATGTTATATGGATATAAAAAAGGACGTTTACCAGTTTGGTCTCATAACTTTGACCCTTTCACTGTATTTTCACTTAATGACAGTTTATTTGAACGTTTTGTTCAGTAAAAATGTCTTGTTCAGCATTTGGTTGGACTAACAGACACTCCAAGGAGTCGTTGCTCAGTTTTCTGAGGTAAGTAACATACATGTTGTTTTTGTTTGTTGCTAGCCAAAACTAACATCCCAGTTAATGCTAACATGAATTAGCAGTGACTTCTCTCATTCAGGTTGAGGTGTAGAGAGGCTGTAGTCAGTGATCAGATCCCTCTCGCTCCTCCACAGTCCAGATCTGGTCTGCTCCCTGTATCAGAAACAAGAGTAAGTCAAGACAAATGTAACGCTAAACTCGATGCTTCCAACTGGCCACAAACCAACGGTGAGGTCACGGTGACTACGTCCATTATTTCTATACAGTCTATGGAAAACATGCCTATTATGAGCTCAACAAATACACATACAGAATATACTGTCATATGCCATCACAAAGCTAATGAAGAGCAGTTATTTACAAGGGGGGCCAAAGGGTACAGATGACCCCTGGCCAAGGCCCATGAATGGGGAGGCATGCAAAGGTCTAAAGTGCTGAAGAGGTTGTGGATGAGGGGCCCAACTGGAAAATGTTGTCCCCCTGTCTATAATTTCTATGGCTGGCCTGGTTGTGTGCATGTCTCTGCTCTCTGCCAACCCCAGATATGACCTCTGGAAGTCAATAAGGGACATTAGTCTAGAGTGCACCAGGCAGCACGTCATGGACAGGGCGGGAAGACAAGTGCTTCCATAGAAATGTTATCATTGCTTTGAACAAGAAGATCTAATCACATGTGAAACACCTTATGCTGCTTTCAAACATGTTCTGTCCAATCAGTTTGTCAGACGATTTGATTGCATAACAGACACGGGATTTAATATGAATGTGTTTTTAAAATGATTGCCTTTAACATGCCACCCAAGTAAAGACTGCTCCTCTTTCTGTGCAGGCCACTGCCACACAACACATAGTAAAGAGCAGATCATGTAGAAGCAATAAAAAACAGTGAAATGAATCAGAGCAGAGGATTGTGAGGCTCTGTACTTCGGCCATCTTTGGAGAGTTTATGCTAATTTACGCACAAATCTACGCTGCTAAAACCGGCGGCGGGTTGTGTTGTGTTGGACCTGGAAGCATCTCTGATGTGGCGCATCTCAGCTGCGTCAAGAGAGACATGGTAACACAGATCAGACAGGAAAAGGACAAATAACGTTTTTCAAAATAAAAGTCTGCTGCTTTGAATAACTAGGGCAGGGATGGGCAACTTAAATGCTGGAGGGCGCCACAATTTTTCATCAACACTACTACAGGGCCACATATAGGACCGTGCACTTAACCAGATATGATGAAACTGCAATTTGAAATATGTTTACAGTGCAGTAACTTAACATATTTCATGCTCAAATGCATGTTGACAACAGTATAAATAGGAATACAAATGGTTTGAAGAAAATAAAAAATAAACACTTACTGTGATTTCTTTTTTTTTTCAGTGCAAGAACAGCAGACCAACATCAATTAATTGCAAGAGGTAATTTTGTGCATTTTTACACTGCACTTTTAAGATTTCATGCTCAAATGCATGTAGTTGTACTGAGGGCCACTTCAAGTGAGGGTGCGGGCCGTATGCGGCCCCTGGGCCTCCAGTTGCCCATCCCTAAAGTAGGGCGTTCATCCATTTATCCTCTGTAGCCTAGGAGCTGATTTCTTCAGAGGGCCAGCATCCATTAAAATGCACAAAAGAGCTCACGTGGGATATTTTATGCAGTGGTAGAAATTAATTAAGTATATTCATTCAACTTCTTCACCTAAGTACAAATGTGAGATACAGATATCGAGCTTTTTTTACTGCACTTTACTGCATTTATTTGACAGCTTTAGTTACTTTGCACATTCCGATTATTAATACCAAATATAAATTAACTAATAACTATTGATGCATAATTATATGTTCAGCTACTCAGAAGTTTGTAAATAATTAACCATAATTTACCATCTGTTACAGTAAAGTGGTGAACACATTAATATATAAATAACTATAATCCAATAATATATATATAAATTATTCTGAAATTATTACTATTACTTTTGGTACTTTAAGTATATTTTGATGCTCATGCTTTTTTTTTTTTTTTTTTTTACTCTTTCTTAGGTAAGAATTATAATGTTCATTTCAGATTTTAGTTTTAGTTTTTTAAAATTAGTAACTACTTTCACTTATGCAATTGATTTCATACAGGCTATTTCATTTTGAAAGGACTTTAGACTTTTTCTGTATATTCCACAAAGACCCCTGAAGGAGGATACAACAGAAGAAATGTAAATAAATCAGCCAGTAGAAATCAAGCTGTGGGCGAATAGAACAAAGAACAAAGTTATATCTGGTGCTTTATTTCAGGTGAAGAACAACAACTAGCTAATATTATCTCAATCGACTTTGAGGATTAAAAGATTGTTTAATTCTTTGATGTTAGTGGTTATTTTAATCCCATAATGTATGTAGGCTGGAATAACTCAACTGCTTCTCTCATCATCAATAAAGTAGAACATATTTTGTTTGTACAAGAGATAAAATATATATTTGACTTTATTATTTAAATAATTCCAGCCATATTTAGGTGACATGAGAATGAATATCTTACTACTTGATGATGACACAATTTCTATGTCACCAGTGTTTTCTGCATGTTCTGTAAAAAAATGTCGAATTTGTCCATATTGGACAACATACACGCTGATACCAATGGAAATGTTTATGATAGGCCAATTTATAATAAGTGCAATACAGGACGCTTCTCTAAAGAATATATTCTTTAAAGTATATAGCCTATACCAATTTGCAATATAGACAACACTACCTTCACCTATATATCACTGTCTAATACAGGTGCATCTCAATACATTAGAACAGTGGTTCTCAACCTTTTTTCAGTGATGTTCCACCTGTGAAATATTTTTTCAGCCAAGTACCCCCTAACCAGGGGTTTAAAAAAAAAAAAAAGGCTTAAAAACAGAGCGCTGTGCCATCAGTGTCTGATTTATTAAACTTTGGAACTGATAAACACATAGAAAATTCAAACATTTGAAAAAAAAAAAAATCAAACATTTTAAATGTTAATAATCGATGACTAAATTAATTGCAAATATTTATCATCACTAAAATGTAGTGATTCAAACTAATGTAGTAAAAACAGTGACCATATAACCATTTAAAACTATAAAATGAACCATTTAAAACTCCATAAATGTGCAAAACACTGCTCATTTGTAGTGGTCTCTCTTTTACTTAACTTAACTATTTAGAAAGGTTGGGTCCAACCATCCTGGTATGGGGGAGATTCTGGGTTTTTAGGAGAATGAAATTGAATAGCCTACTGAATATAAAATTCATGTTATGAACTTATATTTATATTTTCCTAAAAATATTTTTTAAATAATTATTTTATAATAATTAAGGATTTTTGCATAGATGCTACTTTTTAAATGTATATTTTAAAATATCATGTACCCCCTGGAGTGTCTTCACGTACGCATACCCCCATTTGAGATCATCTGAATTAGAATATAACGGAAAAGTCAATTTCCAGTAGTTCAAGTCAAATAGCCCCAACCAATGATATTCTAGGATATTCTAATTTATTGAGATGCATCTGTGTGTGTGTGTGTGTGTGTGTGTGTGTGTCAAATTATATATTCCTTTTGTACTTTATTTTGTATTTCTTAAATTGCATAAACAGTTCTTTTATTTTGTTTTGATGTTTTATCGTATTTTTATTCTCTGTAGGCTACCTGTACGATCAAGGTTATTATAGTTAACGAAATAACAAAAACTAGAATGTAATTTTTTGGGGGGGTTAACTGAAACTGAGAGTAAAAAAAAAAAAAGATAAGTAACTGAAACTGTATTGTGTGGTTACAAAATTAACTAAAACTAACTAAAATTATAGTGAAAATGTCCTTCGTTTTCGTCTTTGTCAACTTTTTTCACACGTAAACCTTTTTGGTTGATATGAAATCTATTTCATCTATCTGGTTTTATGACTTAATAAACTTATTGGGGCTGAAATGGATCAGACAAAGGAAATAAAGGAAACATTTATTGTTACTTTTTTTAAAATCTGGCACCCAACAAATACCCCATTACAAAAAAACTAAAACTAACACTAAAACTGATAAAAATCTAAACTAAAACTAAGCATTTTCCAAAAAACAAAAATTAATAGAAAACTAGCAAACTCACTCTAAAAACTAATTAAAACTAACTGAATTTGAATACAAAAAATTAAACAACGAAATTAAAACTAAAACCAATGAAAAATCCAAAACTATTATAGCCTTGGTGTGTATCAAATTATATATTCCTTTTCTACTTTATTTTGTATTTCTTAAATTTCATAAACAGTTGTTTTATTTATTTTTTTAATGTTTTGTCGTATTTTTATTATCTGTAGGCTAACTGTACAGTTGGAGTGACAATAAAGAATCCTGAATGTTGAATTATTGTTGCTTCATAAAGGCTTTACGTCCAAACCAGAGAGCGGAAGTCTCTCCTCTGCGTATTGATTCTAGTTTGAAGGTGGTGCGCATCTCACCGACCGGGAATACCGATTTCTGAACATTTCGGCCTTTTTCCCCGCTGCACCGAAAGCTGTGTTTTCCTGCGAGCTGCTGCAAATGGGAGCGTGTTGCATTTGCGTGGCGGGGTTCTAGTGACAGATTATATCTGGCAGTATTATGACAAACGGAGATGACACACATCCAGAAGGAGCCGTGTTTGTTTTGTATGGCGAAATGAGGCAGGGGGTGGAGAGTCGCCACAGAGACGCTGGGCTCCGGCCAAACATCTCCGCATTTTAGCCCTTATTCGATGCTCGGGATCTGCATTGCATTGCATTTGCTGCATCGTTGATCGGCCGTTTTTTTTCTGCAAAGTGCATGGTGGAAAATGCAGCTTGTTTGAGGACACCCCCCTCCACATATCCATTGCTGCCATGATAGGCAGAGGTCTCCTCTCGTCCGCGGCTCGGCCGGTTGGAGAACAGGCAGATTGATTCGGGACGGTGGGTTGCATCTGCGGATGTTATTCTGTCTGGAGCCTGTAAATAACATCCGCGCAAACACACCGTGATTGTCACTCAGGGAAAGAGGAGAGAGGAAACAACATGTCTTCTCGGTCTGCATTACCGTCTGGAAACGACAGGAGTACTGGAGACCATGTAAGTGCAATTACAGCCTATAGCCTCTATTTGTGTGCATGCAGAAGATAAACCGTGCATCCCTGAGAAAAGAGAAAAGATCTGCTCATATATGTGGCCTTTGGTTTGTTCACGGTGTAGGCGGGGGTCACAGATGCTGCTATGTTCCCTCATTAGGGTGAAAGGACTCTGGAGGTTAAATTGGATGGATATTTTAGCAGATCAGGCTCTTTGAAAATGGGCTAACCTTGAGTGTCTGCGCAGGGAAAGAGCTGATGGCAGGCAAACAGCCCGGAATGAGTCCATCCGCATACGATAACACTCAGCGGATATGCGCAGAAAGCCTGAAAACCAGCCGTCACCTCTTATTATAAGGCTGTGGAGAGATAGTGATGTCACATTATACTCCTTGCTGCTGCTGCTGCTGCTGCTGCCGCCGCTGTCGCCTCTATGTATGTGTGTGTGTGTGTGTGTGTGTGTATGTGTGTACATGCATGTGTGTGTCTGCGTGTATTCCCCCAGAAATCGGATGGGTGGGACGAGAGCACAGAAGGCCAAAATAAACCTATAGAGAATATATCTGGGTTGTTCGTATGAAGCGAGGGGATTACTGCGTAAAATGATGTGCAGTCCATTGCTGCGCAGCCTACAAAGCGCCCAACCCCAGAGCCAGTGGGTGTCAGACAGCGCCATACATTCAGTACAGTGGAGAACAGTAGCGGCCTCTAATCAAGACACAAGCAAAGGGGATTTATTCATGTGAGACAGATAGAATATTACACCGTCTGCATATGTATTGATCATCTATCTATCTATCTATCTATCTATCTATCTATCTATCTATCTATCTATCTACCTATCTATCTACAGTCCTTATTGTAGAATACATCAAAATGGTGACATGACTGATTGGCGTTGCATTATGGCATTTCTCTGCCCTGAACACTTCTGGCAGTACTCCCCCCATCGTTTGTTAGCAGAGCTTTCAGCAGAGATGGTTGAGCCAGATAGTGTGTGTGTGTGTGTGTGCGTGTGTGTGTGTGTGTGTAAATATGTGAACTGGATGTGCCCAAGTGTGTGAGTTTACGCGTTGCATGATTGATTATGAATGCAGAGCCAGTTCCTTCCATTAGAACGGCTCTGTCTGTCATCACTCCCTCCACAATTAAGACGTGATGACAGATGAGTGAATTGACCAGGGTGAGATGTTGTGTTGCCATGTTGGCACAGGTGAGGCAGCCTTACATTCGGTGGATGAATGTACTCGCTGTGTACGCCTCTAGTAGTGCTGCTTGTCAGTGTGTAGATTAGTAGGGAGAGGGTCCAAATTGGCTCTAGGTGGGGCATGGGAACAGGAATGGAAGCGTGGAAAAGGAGGGAGTGTCTGAAGGTGGGGCTTAAGGCTGCGTGGTTGTGTTTGTGTGAAGCTGAGAGCAAGACGACATGCTGGGGGGATGGAAGTGTGATGCCTCAGGCACAGTGGCCAGGGACCACTGTGCCGGCATCTGCTCCCTTTTTTACTCTTTCCTCCTATTTTCCTCTCTCCACCCTTTGATCTTTGTCTCCTTCTTTTCTGCTGTTCCTGTTCGATCTGATATCTGCCTCTCTGCCTGTCTCTGTCTTTCCTCTTCTGTTTCTCTGTCACATGACAGAGAGCCGCTTCATACTGTAATACATCCAGCTTTGTTCGCGTACATGCACATTGTTGTCCTCCCTTCGTCTTCTGCTCTGCTTCCTGCCTGGAAATTATCTGTGACTCAAGCTTTGGATGCTCTGAAGCGTTGTGGTCCAGAATCAAGGTGGTAACATGAGGCAGCAGCAGCAGCAGCAGCAGCAGCCTAGCTAACTGTTCACAGGGCTGTGGATGCTTCAGGGCTACCTCAGATACCTTTATATGTCTTATTGCATGAAGACATCTTCCAGCAGTCAGTGGACCTCTAAAGAAGATGATGTTGGACCCAAAATGGAAGCATTATGTTCAAGCCTTCATGTGCTGGACAACAGCTGTTAACCCAGATGAGGGGCATGTGTTCACATGTGGCTCAGCTCAGCTTCTCTCCTTCCTTTTTGTGTTCATGAAACAAACACCTGGTGGACTGATTCTAGTGATGTAGCACTAGGGCTGGGCGATACGGAACAAAAGTCATATCCCGATATGTTTAGGCTGAATATCGATATATGATAAACTGATATTTTTATCACAAAGTGAGAGCAAATGTTCAGTCAAAGTCAAATATGACATGTCACAAGTAGTTTTATTGAAACTGTTTATTTAATTGAACATATATACTGTATAACAACAGGAGAACCTTTTTAAAAAAAAAATCAAAGCTCCATAAAGTTTAAATTGAAAAAAATATCTTAAATAAATAAAATATATATATATATATATGCGATATGGTCTAATTCCATATTACATTTAAAAATATATCGATATATCTTTTATATCGATATATTGCCCAGCCCTATGTAGCACCGACATGACACTTTCTCAATCAATCAACAATGTATATACAGGGCTAAACTCTCAACTCAAGAAATTCTTAGGTTGTACAGTTAATGCACTAACACTGTATTGCAATGCATTGTTTGCTCTTATTCAAACTGTTGCAGCATTATTAAAATATCACTAATGCAATAAATATTGAAAATGCAATTATTTTGGGGTATGCATGTTTTGATGGTTGCAGTCCCTTTTTTTAAATAAAAAAAGTGCCAAAAATGAGTTGCCAATTTCACATAATTGGTCGCCACTGCCAACTGTTACTGTTGAGCCCTGATATATAAGGCGTTTTATCCGTGCAATTTTTGTTATTAATCTGCTGCTCAGTAGGGCTGGGCGATATGAACCAAAAGTCATATCCAGATATATTTAGGCTGAATATCGATATATGATATATATCCCAATATTTTTATCGCAAAGTGAGAGCAAATGTTCAGTCAAAGTCAAATATGACATGTCACAAGTAGTTTTATTGAAACAGTTTATTTAAGTGAACATAAATACTGTATTGCTTTTTCTTTAAAAAAGAAAATCAAAGCTCCATAAAGTGCACATTTAATCACAACTGAAATAAATATAATTATATTAAAAAAGAATAACAAACATTACAAAATAACTAAATATGACAAAGATATATAGATAGATATGACAAACCCTAGTAAGGGCAGCATTTTTATATAAAGAAAAAAATAAATTGAACTATATCGATATATGCGATATGGTCTAATTCATTGATATATTTTTTATATTGATATATCGCCCAGCCCTACTGCTCAGTGACTTCCATAAAAACAGCGTAAATTCAACCTGAGCAGGGACAATGTGACAGGAACCTTTGCATTGAAACAGTTAAATTGTGGCTCCCTCTATACAACATACTGTCGTCCTATTCTCTGGTGAGCTGAGTTTATATCATACAGACCGGACTGACCCAGATCTTAGCTTCTGGAGAACATCAGTTAGGGATGGGCGATATATTGATATAAAAAAATATATCAATATATTTTTAAAGGTGATATGGAATTAGACCATAACGCATATATCGGTATAGTTCAAACTTGCGCAAATATACATAAAAATCACTTACAGGATTAAAATTCTGAAAATAGATGAATGTAATATTTGATATTTATGATTAGGATTGGTGTTGATTAATAAATAAATGATGAAATGAGAAAATAATATTAATGTAGAATATTTCTAAAGCTTGATTTTGGAAAGCACTTGGTTGTATGAGTGTGTTTAAGTGAAACCAGAGTAAAATTTCTTTTTTATTCAAGATATTTTTTATTTTAATGTGCACTTTATGGAGCTTTGATTTTTTTTTTAAAAAGGTTCTCCTGTTGTTATACAGTATTTATGTTCACTTAAATAAACGGTTTCAATAAAACAACTTGTGACATGTCATATTTGACTTTGACTGAACATTTGGTCTCATTTTACGATAAAAATATCAGGATATATATCGTATATTGATATTCAGCCAAAATATATGACTTTTGGCCCATATCGCCCAGCCCTAATATATACCCATAAATATTGATTTTGATGTAAGCCTTTAAATCTAAAAAGCATTAGTTAACTTAACTCCTCTGTTTATATGTGAAGTCACAGGCTAAATATATCGGGATATGACTTTTGGTCCATATCGCCCAGCCCTAATATATACCCATAAATATTGATTTTGATGTAAGCCTTTAAATCTAAAAAGCATTTGTTAACCTCCTCTTTTTATATGTAAAGTCACAGGCTAAATATATCGGCATATGACTTTTGGTCCATATCGCCCAGCCCTAACATCAGTGCTCCCTGACTACAGGCAGTCTTGGAGGTGCTCTTATATGATATTGGTATTGGCACAGTGATTGACCACCCCCAGCCTCACCCTACCACCCCTCTCTCCTCTCTTTAACACCCCCTGCTCACCCGTCATTGTCTTTTCTTGCAGCATGTTTCGCTGGGGGCCAGCCGCTCAGACAAGGCCACCAGCCAGTCCAGCCGCTCGCTGGGCGCCCGGTGCAGGAACTCCATCGCCTCCTGCTCCGACGAGCAGCCGCACATCGGCAACTACCGCCTGCTCAAGACCATCGGCAAGGGAAACTTTGCCAAGGTTAAGCTGGCCCGCCACATCCTGACGGGCAGGGAGGTGAGACATGGGGCAGCAGAGAGGTGCATGGTGGGAGGTGGGGAGAAGGAGATGGATGTGTTGATGCTGGAGGAAAGGCAACAGTCAGTTGATGCTGCTAGTACCTTTTGATATGTGTATTAAAGTACGTCTCAGTAAACATATTAACCAATAGAAACACTGGATTATGTATGAAAACGAAGGACATTTTCACTATAATTTTAGTTTAGTTTAGTTTTAGTTAGTTTTGTAACCACACAATACCGTTTCAGTTAGTTATCGCTTTTTAAAAAACGCTTGTTTTTTTAAATTTTTATTTCAGTTAACGAAAATGTTTTCTCAATTCTAATTTTCATCATTTCGTTAGTTTTCGTTAGCTATAATAACCTTGCTGTACAGAAAAAGCTACTTTTTCAGTGCTTGTGCTCATACATTTGGGCATCTGGAGCAGGCATGGAACAATATGAACGTGGGCAGTCCGTGGCCTAGACGTTGGGAATCTTGTAACTGGAGGTTCGCTGGTTCAGATCCAAGGACTATAATAATAATAATAATGCATTTTATTTGATAGGGCACCTTTCAAGGCACTCAAAGTCGCCTTACAGCATGGATAAAACAATGCAGAACATCATACAATTTGTTAAATAAAGATGAAAATAAGAATAGAAATATATTGGCGGGTGAAGGACTGGTGAAGGACTGAAGTGCCCTTGAGCAAGGTACCTAATCCCATAGTTTAAACATATTTGTAAAGAAGTAAATCTTATAACTTTTATACAGAAGCAAAAATGTCTCTGGTCAACAATTGTTTTTGAGTCAAATAACATCACGCCAGTGGATTGACTTATGAGAAATAATTTAAATCCATCGTTCAGTTACTTTAAGATTGATGAGATTTAAACACTGAATTCTAAATGATGACATAAATGGTTACCACTTTATAATAAAGTATACTTAATTGCCTTTTAATGTTTAATAAGCCATTAAATAAAGCTTTGTAGCTCAGTTATAAACCATTAAGGACAGGTTTCAGGATGCTAGGTTGTAAAAAACAGCCTGAGACTGGTTGGACCATAGGACCACTTACCATCTTCTGAACAGAAAATGTATACGGGCATTATTAGTGGATGGAAAGGATGAAGTGGGAAGAATGATCTTTTACAGCCCAGCATGTGTTATTATAAATGGCTTATGACTTAAGTATAGGATTTATTAGTCATAGAGCCATTAGTTGCAATGTTAAAAAAAAAAACTCTATAAAAGATGGCTTGGTTGAAAGTGGTACAGAATTACTTGAGCTCCACTGAGCTGTGACTGTATACTGTACAGTAGGGTCAGTAAGGCTGCTAACATCAGTAGGAAAGGCTTCTGAGCACCATGGATACAGGGAAATTGGAACAGTGGGTGTTTACTGATCCTAATCCAGAACTTCTTTATGTATTTTCCAGGTTGCAATAAAAATCATTGACAAAACTCAGTTGAACCCAACCAGCCTACAAAAGGTGAGTTCTTCCTCTTTATACCTTTATGTATTGTTTATTGAGGACTACAGTCATGGAAAAATTAATAGACCATCCTTTTTCTTCAATTTCTTGTTCATTTTAATGCCTGGTACAACTTGTTTGGACAAGTATAATGATAACAAAAATAGCTCATACGAGTTTAAGAGCTGATATCTAGACATTTAACATGGTTTTCTTGATAATAACCAAAATCATTATCAACAAACCCATAGAAAATGCTAGATATTTGACTTCAACTACCCAGCAGAGGCTGATTTTCCGTCTTTTTACAGTATTTATACCTGTATATTATATGCTTAAAGTCTTTCTGGGACATTAAAATGTATTAAATAATGGAAAAAATAAATGTGTAGTAACAGAGCAACCACTGCGTACACTGATTGTTATGAACTGCAAACTCATAAAGCAGCTAATAATTGTGAGCTGATAATAACCAAAATCACTATCAAGAAAACCATGTTAAATGTCTAGATATCAGCTTTTAAATTAAACTCTTATCTGCTATTTTTGTTGTTATCATTATATTTGTCCAAACATATGTACCAGGCATTAAAATGAACAATAAATTGAATAAAATTATATATATATATATATATATATATATATATATATATCCTTTATTTAACCAAGTAAAAAGTCTCGTTGAGATTTAAAAAATCTCTTTTACAAGAGAGACCTGGCCAAGAAGGCAGCATAAAAAGTGACAAGTTACAACATTTAAAATATAGTTTACATAATAAATTAAATACAAATACAGCCATCATAACATCAAGGGTGGTCTAATAATTTTTTCCATGACTGTATAGATATAGATACTGTGTATCTTGTCCTCAGGTACAAATCTGAAACACATGCTGTACTGTCTAATGCTATCTGCCTTCATAAGCAGCAGCCAGGCATCAGAAATGTGGATGGTTTGGTCACACTGATGTAATTCAACAAAATACCGACATGCCGTCGGGGACTTGGAGAGGTTCAGGTTTATCCTCAGCTGTTTCCTCCTCAGAGGGGGCAGGAATGAGAGAGCAGCTGATAGAGAGAGGGCTCGTGGGATGTGATGCTGTTTGGCAGGTGCTAGGGAGTGGATGGGAGCGAGAGGAGACCTCTGCTCCAGAGATCATCTCTCGTCTCTCTCTGGGCTAATCACTGCCCTGAGAGGGGGCTGACTCATCTCGGAAACGGCGGTCACACACTCCTTTTTTTTTTGTTCTTAATTTGTTCTCCCAAAAACACACGTTGCTGTAAATAACAAAGAAACATGCTTTTGTAGCCTGTAAGTGGTCAGTGATGTTAATAGTGTGCAGGTGTGTGTCTCAAGGAGGGCTTTTGATGGACTGGACTCTTTTTCCTGCTGGTCAGCAGTTGGAGTGTTGAGCCTGAATGGTGGACAGTCGAGGTTTGTTGTGCATGAAGGTCAGAGGCAGAATACTGGACACTTTGGTTTTCGCCAGTTATCAAGGGCAACCTCAGTGTGGTGCAGACACACTTTGACTCAGATTCAGGAGCAGGAATCGTTCACATGTGGAGCAGGAGATCTGAACTGGTACATATACACTGTAAAAAAAGGTGTGTCTCAACAAGTTAAAAACACTAAATCTGAGGGAAATGATCTTTCTGCATGGACAGATAATTTCACTTGACATGATTTCTTAAATTAAGATTGTTAAATCTAGCAATAAGCATGTTGAACTCTTAAAATAAGAAATTAACTCTTAAAACAAGATTTAGAAGTGTTAGATAATTTGTCTTGTTTTAAGAGTTAATTTTATTATTTTAAGCGTTCAACTTGCTTATTTCTAGATTTAACTATCTTCATTTAAGAAATCTTGTCAAGTGAAATTATCTGTCCATGCAGCGAGATCATTTCCTTCAGATTTTGTGTTTTTATCTTGTTATCAGACACACCTTTTTTGCAGTGTAGAGACACAACATGGCTGACAGGGAGGCCAGTTGATCATGGGGTGCAAACATGCTGGGATATCTCAATCTTATCTCCTGAGCACAACTGATCACCCACAGTCAGGTGAAGAAGAAATATCTCACAGTGCATGTGAATTACAAAGGATGCAGACAAACGTTCAACCAACCCATATTTGCCCATAATGCTGCTAATATGCACATGTGGGCCAAATTCTCTCTCTCTTTCTCTCTCTCTCTCTCTCTCCCTTTCTCTCTCTCTCTCTCTCTCTCTCTCTCTCTCTCTCTCTCTCTCTCTCTCTCTCTGTCTTTCTTTCTCTTTTATCTCTTTAAAACCTCCCTCGGCCTGCATGAACTACTTTGCCTGTGGGAACAAGAAGGGAACAGACCAGAAGGATCAAATCAGTGATTAAATAATTGTTTCTTATATGTGTGTGTGCAATTTAGTTTGACTGGAACATGTCTGTATGTTTTGCTACATGCGTTAGAAAAAGAGCAGTTTTTCTTCTCGAGATGTAGAATGAACCCTCTTTCACACGTAGTTCCCAGTTAATTAGAAGTTCTTGAATAGATGGGGCAAGGGACTGTCCAGCAGACAGCGATAAAGCAACCACCGAAAAACTTGTGACCACGGCAGAAGAAATCTGCTTTTACTTGCAGGAACATGGCAGGCGAGAAGGTGTTCTTGTGCCAGTGCTCTTGCGAAGCTTTTCTACACACCTGAAACAGTGTGCAAAAATCTGCACAATATTGCAATGCACCATTGTGGCCCCAACACCAGCCGCCACCACCTGAAGACACGAGGGTGATGACCACAGCAACCTTTTGCACATTTTGTAAGCAGATTGCAGGAAAATTCAAATGGCTTTTTTTCTCTGCCTTTTCCAACAATTTTTATTGGTGAGAAGCATGTATACAAAAAAACACAGTGCTTGATAAACAGTTCACCGTATATTCTTTTTACATGTTTTCTTTCCCCCCTCCCTACCCCTAGTACTAAACATCAAAACAGTACATTAATAGACAAAAAAAAATAATAAAAAAGTAATAATAATAGAACGAAGGCAGTCGCATTTTTCTCTCCTCTCCCTTCCCTTTTCTTCCCTGCTTCGCCTCCTCTCGTCTTCTCTCGACTCGTCCTGTCTTATACTTTGAGAGACTCTCTCTGCACTGCTCTCCAAAACTAAAAATCATGGATTTGATCAACTGGTCTCTCAGTGCAATTGACACCATCTTCCCGACGAGAAGCCTGGGTTCGGGGAGCCCACCTGTCCTGCTGGGACGTTCGCAGCTGGCTACACGATGGACGCGTGGGAGAGGTGGCGAGTCGTGTGCCTGGCGGCTCTTTCCGTGGAGGATATAGAAGATATCTACCTATTCGGAACCACGATTACAGGTCTTTTGCTGACAGGATTAGGCATTGCCCTGGTTTATCAAATCAAATCAAATCAATCAAAAATAAAAGATTACTTTATTTATCCCAGAGGGTAAATTCAGTTAGTCTGGTAGAATCTCAGTTAGAATGAGACAGCCTGATGCCTGTAGGGGAGAAGGATCTTTTGAATCTCTCCGTCCTGCAACAGAGAGAGAGGAGCCGTCCACTGCTGTTTTTTTGGTCCATAAAGGTTTTGTGTAGCGGATGATCTGGGTATTTCAGGATGGCCTGGAACATGTTGACAGGTCACCTCTCCACCACCTCCTCCAGTCTGTCCAACCTGGCTCGTACCACAGAACCAGCTCTTTAGACCAGTCTGTCCAACCGCCCTCATCTCTGTGTGTGATGCTGCCTCCCCAGCAGACTGCAGCATAAAACAACACACTACCACCACAGACTGATAAAACATCTGCAGCATCTTACTACAGATGTCCAGAGATCTGAGCTTCAAGAAGAAGAAGAGGCGGCTCTGCCCCTTTTTGTGTTTAGGGACCAGTCCAGCTTATTATCCAGGTATACACCTAGATACTTAGGACTTGGCACCACTTCAATGTCCACCCCACAGGTATGGCTGAAGAGGGCCTTGACCCTGCGAAAATCTATGATCATTTCCTTAGTGTTGGAGTACGGAAAATGGTGACAGCTGTCCAAAGCCCCATAAGGCTGCCCAACTTGATTGAAGCGGTGGGCAGAGCTGTCGGCACTCAGACTGTGGCCACAAACCACAACATGGATAAAATCATGGAGAAGCTGACGGCTTTGCAAAGGCAATTGGATCGTTCCAGAAACCAGAATGGACAAGAAGAGTAGTCATGTAAATTGAACGCGGCCACTCGCCCTAAACCCAACAATTCCAATCTTATCTGCTTTTGGCCCCCTCAAACAGCTCTGGCCTCAAGGCTGTTGTTGGAACAGTAACTCCCCTGGAAGAACACTGCAGCGAGACGCTCTTTCCTCCCACTGACACCTACTGATTGTTGACTCTGTCTGGAGCCTGACCAAGGCTGTCTCCATGGCAACTTGCTGTGTTATCGCTATGATAATCTTGCGAACTGAGGCGAGACGACTCAACAGGCTTACGCACATGAACTCTCATATACATACACAGACACGGCCACATATACAGATATGCAATCACCGCCACTGCCCCCCATCCCATGCCTTCGCTGCTTTGTACCCACAGAGTGACAAGTCAGTCTGTGACCAGCGCCGCCATGGCTGCAGAACCGGATGGCTGCAGGGCCAGATAGCTGCTTGCCTGCGCTGGCTACCTCCATTCCTCCCCTCCCCTGTTGCAAGTCAAAAGTTTTTCATGTTGTGAAGTGTATTGAATATATGCTTATGTTGCTCCCCTATCCTCTTGTTATGCTGTATTGCTTCCATCCCTGTCTCCCTGTCCTGTCCACCCCTTTGTCATATTGTATTTATGTTTATGTATATGTATGGACAGGTTGATGGTCATTTCATTGTCCTAGTACTTGTTACTCTGTTCAATGACAATAAATAATCTCAATCACAATCTCAATACTACTACTACTAATAATAATAATAATAATAATAAATAAATTCATAAATGCATAAATACATTAAATAAATAAAAAGGGGAAAAAGGAAATGAAAAATACAAGAAGAAAAAAAAAATCAGTCAGGAGGAAGAACAGTTAAATGATTAAAGTATGAGACAAAAGGTTGCCATTAACAAAAAAATACTCACTAGATCCTCTTAGTGTAAACTTGATCTTTTCTAATTGCAGAAAGTTGAATGGCAGAATGGCATTTATTTGATTAAGAGTCATTAGGGTGGAATTTTCTTTCCTTCTTTCTTTTTTTTTTTTATTTTGTCTAAGTTAAACATTAACTGTCAAATGTCAGTGGCTTGTTTGATTGTGGTTTAAGCATGGTACTTACATCTGCCGCTCTTATATGGATCCAGTTTGAGACCAAACATGAATTATTAAAACGTTCTTTCCTGGGGTAATAACAGACGTCACTGTTGCGCTCGTTGAATATCTTATGCTTTAGTTACTTTACAGGTCGAGGTTTAACATAAAAACATGATAAATTTGAAGTGACATATAGATGGATTTACTTTTCAGAGGCCAACATTTCCACATTAAATGAAATATTTTCATTTTTTTTGAGACACTGAATTTTTCTTCATTAAATATAAGCCATAATCATTATAATTAAAATAAAGAAATAAATAAAATTAAGACATGAAATGTTTCATTATGTGTGTAATGGACATATATAATGTGTTGTTTCCACTTTTTGAATTGAATTACTGACATAAATAAACTTTCTATAATATTATAATTTATTGAGATGCACCTGTATATTAAGTAGTTAAAATAGCCCTGTCTTTACATAATGAAAATGATGCTCACAAAAATGCATCAATAATAATAATATTAATAATACAATGATACATTTGGAATAGATAAAACAATCTGAGTGGGTCCATTCTACATAACGAGTACTTTTACTTTTGATACTTTAAGTACATTTTGATGCTGATACTTTTCTACTTTTACTTCAGTAAGTTTTAAATGCAGGACTTTTACTTGTTGTGGAGTTATTCCACAATGCGATATTAGTACTTTTACCGAAGTAAATGATCTGAATACTTCTTCCACCGCAGCTGGATTTTTGGGCCTCCTGAAATCATTTTTTAACAAGAAATCCGCTTCGTTATCTCATGCATCATACTGGAAATGTTGTGTTTTGTTACTATCTTTGACTTGAATAGAAAAAACACTGTAAAAAAAATAACCAAAAGATTTGCCCGGAATAAATAGCGATTAAGAAAATAATCATTTTGATTATTATCTTCTTTTTTGAAATATAAATACTCTTTTCCTCAATATCTGTATTTACGGTGCAATGACCTTGGGTAGTTACAGTATTATCAAGGCTTTAGTTCATAAATGCAATTTCTCTTTGTTTTCTCTTCCCATGGCCATCCATTGCCCCTTTGATCACCGGCTTCCTGTAATCCTGATACTTTGAATCATCATATTTCTGCTGCTTGTATCATGAAAGAAAATGAATTTCCAGTACCATACCTGGCTAGAATATTAGATGCTTTGCAGGAACTGTAATCCCAACTTGTATGTTATCCTCATCCTCCTGCCTGGTAGCTTTTCTTGGACCTGACTGGCTGCTGTGAAAGACAATGGTGCAACATTTAGGACAGGATTGAGGAGAGAGAGGAGAAGGATTGGCCGCTGATTGGAGAAAATACTCTACAATTGGCCGGTGATGATTGCAGGCTTCTTTACATACCCGTGGGCTAGAGAAAATCCTTAGTACCGAAGACATGAAAGAACCCACATTAGCATAATCTGGACGGTAATGTATGTAGAGGAGAGAAGGGAAGAAGGGAGATGTATTGTATAGGGGAGGGTATAAGGGGGGAGGAAGAAATGAAGAGGGAAGTAAAATCACAGATGAGAAAAATCCGTTGAGAGGAAGTAGCAGATTACAGGAGGAGATTTTTATACTGAGACACCTGCAAATATACAGTCATGGAAAAAATTATTAGATCATTGTTTTTTTCACTTGTTGTTCATTTTGGTACAACTAAAGGTACATTTGTTTGGACAGATATAATGATAACAACAAAAATAGCTCATAAGAGCTGATATCTGGACATTTAACATGGTTTTCTTGATAACAACCAAAATCATTATCAAGAAAACCATAGAAAATGATAAATATTTGGCTTCAACTACCCAGCAGAGGCTGGTGTTTGTACAGTATTTATACCTGTATATTATATGCTATAAAGTCTTTCTGTGACATTAAAATGTATTAAATAATGGGGAAAAAACATTTATAGTAACAGAGCAACCACTGCTTACACTGATTATTATGAACTGTAAACTCATAAAGCAGCTGATAATTGTGAGCTGATAATAACCAAAATCATTATCAAGAAAACCATGTTAAATGTCTAGATATCAGCTCTTTAATTAAACTCTTATCAGCTATTATTGTTGTTATCATTATATTCGTCCATTAAAGTCTGATTCCGAGGGTTGGAAAGTACTCTGAGATCAAACAAAGACCCCCTAAGGGATCAGGGTAGACAAGGATAGGCAAATACATTTATAGGGCCCGACCGATGGTAGAAGTAGATCTTTTCTATGTTGATTTTGCACCAATATCATTCTGCAAAGGTACTCAAACGGCTGCTACATCACCATCTTTGGAACCATTTTTATTACTGTTTCCAGCCATCTTTAGTTGAAAATAACTTTTTATTTGTACAGCGCTCTGCTGGACAAACAACGTGATGATGACACCATTTCTATATCACCCCAAGCTTTGTTTTGCACATTATGTTCTGTAAAAAAAAGTTTTCTCATGGGTGCATATCAGACAACATATACACATGAATGCCGATAGATACTGATATACAGTCACTGAAATATTGTTGAGACAAACCTTTTTCTTCAATTTCTTGATATCAAGCCATTTTCAACAACAACCAAAATCATTATCAAGAAAACCATGGATCAGCTCTTAAATTACACTCTTATGAGTTATTTTTGTTGTTATTGTTATATTTGTCTAAACAAATGTACCTTTGTTGTACCATGCTTTAAAATGAACAAGAAATTGAAGAAAATAGGGTGGTCTAATATTTTTTCTGTGAATGTATATGTCAGTTAGAAATCCCATTGAGTATATTTATTATTTTATATTTTAAGACAATTTCCTTCTGCTAGATTTCTAATTAAAACCAGGAACCTTACTGCCACAGAGCATGTGTGTCCATCCCTGTCAGCTTTATCGTAGGACTGCTATTTATTTGCGGTCATTAGCGCTGACCGAGTCGAACATGTTGCCGGGGGATTGTTTATTGTTTTGACGGATCTGACCGCTCAGCCCTGCCGTGACGAGCAGGGGATTAATGGGACGCCTGGATGATGAGACGCTTCGGCACTACGTATCCCAAGATTCCCTCTAGCACAGCTGGAGAAGCTGGGAAAGGAGCCTGGTCTTAATACCTGGGTCGCTATGGCAACAGTGACGTTGGGGGCACTGCTAGAGGAGAAGAAGGCGAGAGGAATTGAATGAAGGATGGTAGGAGGGAACGGAGGGAGGCACGTCGGGAAAACAGAAGAGGGGGAGGATTGAGAAAAGAGGATAGAAAAGCTTATCGCACCATCTTTTTTTTTATACTAGTTGATGATGTGGAGGAGAGTCACTGGTTTTCAGCGAGGGCCCTTTGTAGAGGGACTGTACTGTTATATACATGAAACCAGGGGAACTGGCTCAAATTTAATCCCCTGCTCGGCTCTGACAAAGTGTACAAATCTATCCCCCAGAGTAGACATATCACACACAGAGAGAAGTACTCACACACACAGAGCACAAGTTGCTCTGTTTTTGGTTGCCGATTCATCACATTTGTGTGTGGGCCGTTTGTTTTGGTTGTTTTTAATGATGAGGAGGTTTTGTGGGTTGTTATCACCCTAACAAATTCTCATTTGGGTGAATATCAAAGACAGAAAGTGATAGTGTTATTTTTAGGACAAAGGTAGGACATTTGTAGAGCATGATGATACATTGGTGATATCGGCCTATTGCAGACAATCAGTATCTATCGGGATTCATTTCATTTTATTTAATTTTATTAACTCTTCTTTTCAAACTGAAAAATAAACAACAACATAAACTACAACAGTGCAGGCTAGATGCATATATGTATACATATACCAACTCACATAGACACCATTATACATATGTTCATATAAACATAAACATTAACACACATACAGTATATATAGCCCTATGCATCTGCCCCATCTAAGTAATAAGGTTAATTTAATATTCAATACGTATTTCCTTATATCATTTTGGTCCGAAAAAAAAGGGAGTAGGCTAAAGTAAAAAATACTTCTGTAGGCCTCTCCCCTGGTACTCAACACTTCAAATAAGAGATTTTATCTATATATATAGCCACTTAATGTCAAATACATAAATAAATATTAGTACTATTATTTATTTTTTCATTTTTTTATCAGTCAACCATAGTATATCAAACAAATTAGATCTGAGGATTTCTATTACTCCCGCAAAGAAAACAAAGTTACCAGAACGGCCTCATCCAGTTTGCAACCTATACTAATTTAGCATTTCATTTTTCATAAGCCTTTTTAATTTAACACTTTTAATTTAACAATTTTTCATTTCATGGCTGCAGTTGTTCCATATTCTCACTCCTTTACTTGTAATGCAGTGATACTTAGAATTAGTCCTTATCAGGTGTTTTCAGTACACATATACCTGGCAGGGCATGTGTACTTACTCTGACCTGAAACAACCCCTGGATACTTTGTGGGATTAGTGTATATTTGCCTACTAGGGATGGGAATAATTAATGGATGATCGATTAATGGTCGTTAAGAATTTGGTCGATCACATGTAATTTTAAATCGCTCTGTGTATTTATTGATTTTATCTCTGACTGTGTTTATCAGTATCACTGCGTGTTTCAGTTCTGTGGTCGTGCGTCAGTAAGCCAATGAGCATAGAATTAAGTTGGTGAAAGCTAAATTTTGCAAAGTGAAAGTTGCAATAACAATTATAAAACACACAGAAATTATGAATATTAATTTGAGCAAAACTAGCTTACTGTATCAAACCCTGCTAGCATGAATAACTGAATATTGGATTTTATTTTATCCAAAACTTATTAAAACAAAAAACACATTTAAATATGTAAGATTACTGTGAAAACTAACCTCATGCCTCTTCAGGGGCTAAAACATAAAACATTGAACTCCTTGATGTTTTCTTTACTGTTTAATCTCACTTGAGAGGACAAGAAGTCTCTTTTCGTCCTTTCAAAATAAAAGCATCCATAATCAAAGCAGGCTTTTGCACAGTACCGTATATATATCCTTTATTTTACCCATTTTATTTTTTTGTATAAAAACATAATTAATCGATGAATTGATTGTTAACGTTATAGATGCTGTAGTTGGCAGGTTTCTTCCAAAAGCCCATCCCTAGTATATATGTTGTCTGATATGCACCCATTAGAAAACTTTTTTTTACAGAACATAATGTGCAAAATGAAGCTGAGCGCTGTACAAATAAAATGCTCTTTTTACCTAAAATGGCAATAAAGATGGTTCTGAAGATGGTGATGTAGCAGCCGTTTGAGTACCTTTGCAGAGTGATATTGGTGCAAAATCAACATATAAATGGTCTACTTTCTACTATCGGCCGGGCCCTATACATTTGTTTGCCTATCCTTGTCTACCCTGATCTTTTAGGGGGTCTTTGTTTGATTTCAGAGTACTTTCCAACCCTTGGAATCAGACTTAAATGTATAAGATCAGACGAGTTCCCCTGTTATATGCTGCACGTTGGTTAAAGTGTGTTATTTCCCTTGTTCCGATTGAACTCTAACAACTATTCAGCTTAAAAATTTGCATTTAGAAAATAGAATTCAATGTCCAACCTATTCTAAGGCTCCATCTGCACATTGACAAAACAGATAATGACCTGGAGGATTCACAAGAACTGTTCCTCTAACAAGGAAGCTATCACTCCCCGTTTGTCATCATTTGTCTAGTGAACTTATTTCAAGTGAATTTAGAGGCCAGTTTGTATTTCGGCCTTGCACATTTGCAAACATTTTGGGACCGATCCAGGATGATTCAGTGGATTTGGTTTCTCAGGCAGTGAAACTAATGAAGATTAAGAGATTAAAGTTGTGTGTTTACAAGAAGAACATTTTAACTT
The DNA here is from genome assembly GCF_030273125.1 of Centropristis striata. Classification (NCBI taxonomy): domain Eukaryota; kingdom Metazoa; phylum Chordata; class Actinopteri; order Perciformes; family Serranidae; genus Centropristis; species Centropristis striata. The sequence goes on along the minus strand of NC_081531.1, from coordinate 23,421,756 downwards.
CAAATAAAGACAAATATCCATAGCAAATCTTGTGACAGTTCCCATTTCAGCTGCTGAAATGAACGACCATCAGCTTATAAATGAGAAGAAAGTATGCCACACTCATGGTTACATGGACCTGAGGGACAGGGTCATAGAAAGAAACAGAAAAAGCTGAGGAACCCCAACTGAACCTCTCTGAGAACATACGTGGTTGTTGTCTGAATGTCCATGAATTTCTTCTTGTCAAGAACATGATGTCCTCATTGCAGATTTACAGCAAAATATCGAGGCAATGTAAAAAAACACTCAACGGCAGCAGCTATAATAGATTTATTTATGTCTAGTGTTATCAAAACATTAAAATTCTGTTTCTTCTTCCAGCTCTTTCGGGAGGTACGAATAATGAAAGGCTTGAATCACCCTAACATAGGTAAGGCACACACTGTACATACATCTCACTGGGCTGTGTGTGTGTGTGTGTGTGTGTGTGTGTGTGTGTGTGTGTGTGTGTGTGTGTGTTCTTGTACTTGTTCTGAGATTTAAGACTTTGTTTTAGTGTTAAAGTTACAATTAGGTTTATATTAGGGTTAGGGTTGGGCTTTAAGTTGTGATAGTGAAGTAGGGCTGGGCGATATATTGATATATTTTTAAATGTGATATGGAATTAGACCATATATATCGATATAGTTTAAAAAAAATCTTTCTTTATATATAAATGCTGCCCTTACTAGGGTTTGTCATATTTAGTTATTGTGTATTGTTCGTTATTCTTTTCTCATATAAATATATTCATTTCAGAAAAAGATTGGCCTATTTTATTTAATAGACTATTTTTATTGAAGATATTTTTTTATTTTAATGTGAACTTTATGGAGCTTTGATTTTTTTGTTAAAAAGGCTATTCCTGTTGTTATACAGTATTTATGTTAACTTAAATAAATGGTTTCAATAAAACTACTTGTGACATGTCATATTTGACTTTGACTGAACATTTGCTCCCAAATTATCGGGAATTTATATCGTTTATCAATATTCAGCCTAAATATATTGGGATATGACTTTTGGTCCATATCGCCCAGCCCTATGGTGAAGATTAGGTTAAGGTTAGGGTAAAGGGCTAGGGAATTCACTATTCCAGTGAGGGCCCTCACAAAGATAGAAGTACAAGAATGTGTGTGTGTGCGTGCGTGTGTGTGTGTGTGCGCGCGTGCGCGCTTGCATGCGCGTATGTGTGTGTGCATCCATGCATGTGTGTTCTGCATCCATGAATGTGACCAGACGGAAGTGTGTAATGCTTTGAATAAGCTTCAGAGCGTTCACTGAATGAACTGAAGCGAGCGACGTCTCATATAGAGGTCACGAGATTGGATTTTGTAAAGCTGAAATGCCATATGGATCAAAAACCCCCACAGCATTAGCAGCAGGTTCCTTGGTATTAAGACAGGCAGACGGCTGTGCTATCATTTATAATGGGAGCAGTATTTGTTGACATATATGTGATTTTAATCTGGTTCTGTTTTGGGTTACAGTGCAGCTGTTCGAGGTGATTGAGACTGATAAGACCCTTTACCTAATCATGGAGTATGCCAGTGGAGGTGAGTACATCGTAATACAGCTGCATCTCAATTAGGGCTGGGCGATATATCGCTTTAAAAGATATATTGATATATTTTTAAACGTGATATGGAAAAAGGACCATATCGCATATATCGATAGTTTCAATTTTTTATCTTAATTTATATATAAATTCTGTCTTTTGTAATGTTCGTTATTCTTTTCTTATATAAATATGTTTATTTCAGAAAAAGATTGGCCTATTTTATTTCATAGGCTAAAGATATTTTTTATCTAAATGTGCACTTTATGGAGTTTTGATTTTAAAAAAAGTTACTCCTGTTGTCATACAGAATTTATGTTCACTTAAATAAATGGTTTCAATAAATGTCATATTTGGTGTGACTTTGACTTAACATTTGCTCTCACTTCGCGATAAAAATATTGGGATATATATTGTATATCGATAATCAGCCAACTATATCGAGATATGACTTTTGGTCCATATCGCCCAGCCCTAATTTCAATACATCAGAATATGATGTTAAGTGAATAAAGACATGAAATGTTTGAAATCTGTCTGTAATGCATCGTAAAATCGTTCTACTGTTTAATTCCTACATTTTTTGATGCATGTTGAAACACAGTGGTTAAGTGTAAAACTGCATAAAAACACTGGTACATTTGAAAGTTTTCCCCTCAAGTTCTGAGCTGCAGTTTTAGTAATAGTTTGACATTTTGGGAAATATACTTATTTTCTTTCCTGCATAGAGTTAAGGCTAATACATACAGGTGCATCTCAATAAATTAGAATATGATGTGAAGTCCATTTCCAGTAGTTCAAGTCAAACAGCTCCAACCAAGTATTGAGTCATATAGATGGACAATTTTTGAGAGGCCAACATGTATATATTAAACAGACTTTTTGAAATTGGTCTTTTGTAATATCAAGACACTGAATTTTAGGTCTACATTTGAGAGTTTTTTCCCCTCAATTTCTGAAGTGCAATTTAAATAATAGTTTGAAATTTCGGGAAATATTCTTACTTTCTCTTTACCGCAGAGAGTTAAGGCTAATACATACTCCGCAAGAACAGAGAAATTTGTTAAAATTTTCTTCTTGACACATCATCTGGGCAGAACTTTGTACTTGTGTGGTGTCCGAGAACTATTGTGTAATTGGTCAGAAATTTGAATTTTGAATGAGAGGTGTGCTGCAGTGGGAGGGCCCTGCGACGACTTCCCAGGAGTTCTGCAGTGGAATTTCTCATGAAGTATGAAATGTCCTGGCCAGAAAGAACTTTTTTCTTGTTCTTGCCACCTCGAGAACAAGAACAAATGTCTCTATTCTTGTGGAGAATGTAAAGGGCTTTAGAGGAGATCAATACCGATCTCATGTCTGTATGCAAAATATACTGTAAAGCTGAGCTAAGAAAGTTATAAAACAAAAACTTCGAGGCTCGTAGCGGCGCTCGTATCGGGGCTCGTAGCAACTGTACACAGAATGTCCGCTGCTTGTTGTAAACAAACAGAGATCCTAAGTGAACACGTCCTGCAGCAGCAGTACATACACACTGTACTGCTACAGAGCTAACTGTTAGCCTATCAGCAATTTGCAGACTCCGGCTCTGCAGCTGGGAGAGACAGATTTCTCGCAGAAATCTCGCAAGACAGATTTTTAACGTGACGAGAATCATTGTCGAGTTTAATCTCGCGAGATCTCGTGATCCCTACTCTTTACCCATGCAAACACAGATACACCATAACATGACAGTGGGCTTTCTGGTTCTACATTCAAACCTAATAAAGTATTGAACCACAACAAAAATATCTGAGCAGCCTCGATTCAGTAATGGTGCTGCTGTTTAAACTGACTTTAAACACAATTTCAGGAGTAATACCAGCACATTGCATCTAATGCTGCTCCCCTTTGCTGTTTGCTTCCATTCGTCTCTTTTATGGTTCTATTTGTGTCGCTTTCTTGTAACCAATCCTGTTTTTTCTGTGTTCTGGCCCCAAACCGTATCGTTTGCTCGCCGTGACCTTGGAGAATGTCACAGACGCAGTTTCAACTGTGGCTTTTTATTTCAAGCCCATATGACTTTAAACTGGGGATGAAAGGACCACAAGGAGGAGTTACTAATGGTGCCTGTTAAAGCCAAATGCACTGTCTATATTCATATACAGCGTAATTCAATGTGCATAATGTGATATTCAACAACAAGTTGTTCTGTTAATCTGAATCTAGCAGTTAAAGAACAACTAAGGGACTGTACAAAAAATATTTGGGGGGGGGGGGGGTGTCATCTCTTTATCAGCCCAGATTAATATTATATTTTATTCTTCACTTGTGTATCTTTATGTATTATAAGTATTCTTATAATTTAAAATTGAGGGTGAGGAAAAAACATCACAATGTTCAAGAGCAACCAGCCTCACCAGCAGTTCTTATTTGCCTGAAAGTGGTACTGAGACCATTTTTTTCATAGATAGATTATTTATAATTATTTGTAGCATATTGCAGTTATTTAATAACACTGGATATATAAATGTTTTCTTTAAATAAATGAAAACATACAATTTAACCCCTACATCCCTCAGAAATGTTCCTACTCTCCTTCAGTTATTTTTTTTCTTCTTCATTCAGAGAAGCTTTTCAGGCATTGAAAATATGTACTTCTGTCTAGTATTTCTTGTCAGGAGTGAAAGCTTATGTGGCAGCAATTTAAAAAAAATTTGATGGTGTGAATCCATCTCTCCGATCTAAGGCCAGTGTCAAACTAATATAAGCTGATTAGTGATATGGTAAATGGTAAATGGACCTGCACTTATGTCGCGCTTTTCTAGTCGCTTTGCGACCACTCAAAGCGCTTTACACTACAGACTGCCCTCATTCACCCTTTCACACACACATTCATACTGGTGGCAGAGGTTACCCAAAACGGTCCCACCTGCCACACACCGATGAACACAGCATCACGAGCAATTTGGGGTTCAGTATCTTGCTCAAGGATACTTCGACATGTAGGCTGTGACGGTCAGGGATCAAACCACCAACCCTTCGGTTAGGGGCCAACCAACTCTACCAACTGAGCCATAGCCGCCTATTATACAACACACATTCAGCTAAGATTCTATCAAAATTTCACCTTAATTACTAACATAAATGATCATGTTATGCTTCCAATTAATTAACCCATTAAAGCCTGATTTCCACCGGGCGCGTTACAGCCGCGGAACGGCAGTGGTGCGGTCGCCGTTGCAAATAGGTAACACTCTAATCAATGAGAGCATTTCCACCGGGCGCGCTGCGGAACGTTGCAGCAACGTCTCAGCCGCGGCTTTCAGCGAGCATTAGGTAGGACTTCTATTTTCTCCGCGAGCCGCTGCTGAACCGCATAAATTTCAACAGAGCAGATCGAACCAGACAGGAAGTCCGATTCAGAATCAACGTAAAACACTTCCGCCCCCTTTCAAAATAAAACACAATACGCAATTCATGCAGCCTAAAACTACTTCACATCAACATTATATTATGACCGGGGCACCAGATCAGCAATCAATCAATCAAAGGGTCTCAGAGGATCGGCGACACGGACGACAAGAGACTAATTGTTGAAGTGGAACATCATACAATAATTTATGACATAACATATTGTTTTTATAAGGATAGATGGTCAGATCAACAGATCTTTCACGTCAGAGAAGCAAAGTAAGCTGTTGGTTGTTGTTGTTGTTTACTTTATACACACAGTTTATCCATAGACTGTATAAATAAGAGTTTATCACGGGATCTCGCGGTCTCCCGTATGGTCAGGATTATTGCGTGTTCTCGTTATCTCGCGTGTATACGACCGGCTCGCTGTGCTGCCGTGCTGTAACGTGCCCGGTGTGAATTGATGCCTGGCAGTAGATGGAGCAAAACCGCGGTGGAGCCGTTGGGCGCTTTTAATATTTGACATTTTAAAATAACACCCTAATACCTGAAGTTTTCTGGAAATTCAACAGAAGTGTCAACGCTTCCTACTAAATAATATATTTTTCAGCCTCTGTAGCAGATAGAAATGAAAGAAAAAGTATTTGAGAAAATCAAATCAAGCTCCATAAAGTGCACATTTAAATAAAAAAAAAATATCATAAATAAAAAAAGCCAAATAAAATAGGCCAATCATTTTGCGAAATAAATATATTTATATGAGAAAAGAATAATGAACATTCCAAAATAACAAAATATGACAAACCCTAGCAAGGGTTTATAAAAAAGGTATATAAAGAAAAAAAATTGAACTATATCGATATATGCGATATGTTCACATTTAAAAATATATCGATATATCTTTTATATCGATCTATCGCCCAGCCCTAGCCTTAGCCAATCTCAATCCGAAATTTCTAATTGCAATTTGGATCCTTACATTAATTCTACCCCTGTAGCACACTATGTACACTTTGTACTTACTTATGTGGGAATTTCATTTAATTTTGAACATGGCTGTTGTGCACACACTGAAATTTATGATTACTTTGCATTTAACCGCTTCTTCTTCTACTACGCATTGTTGTTCATGGACCCAAAATGTCAAACTATTCCTTTAAGTCTGTGCACTGCAACAAAGGTGTGTCTAAAAACAAGATAAAAACACTAAATCTGAGGGAAATGATCTTGCTGCATGGACAGATAATTTCACTTGACAAGATTTCTTGAATTAAGATTATTAAATCTAGAAATAAGCATGCTGTACGTCTAAAATTACAAATGAACTCCTAAAACAAGATAAATTATCTAACACTTCTAAATCTAACGGTTTTTTTTATCTTGGTAAGAAACAAATAATTTGCAGAGAACTCTGCTCAGGCCAGTTTGATTTCTTATTTTAAGAGTTCAACATGCTTATTTCTAGATTTAACAATCTTAATTTAAGAAATCTTGTCAAGTGAAATTATCTGTCCATGCAGCAAGATCATTTCCCTCAGATTTAGTGTTTTTATCTTGTTTTAGACTCCCCTTGCAGTGTGTGCAGTCTCTGTTACCCGTGACTTTAATACAAATCTCTTCTTGCAGACAATACAGTTGACACTTTGACAGCACTTGCACCTTATAAATATTATTTACCAAAGTGATGTGATTGAAATTGATTCTGTACATATATATTAAATTAATGTATGGCCATAATGCTTCTGGCTCTACGATGTGACTGACGTGTTTCTGCTGCTCACAGGTGAAGTGTTTGACTACCTCGTGTCTCATGGGAGAATGAAGGAGGTTGAAGCCAGAGCCAAATTTCGACAGGTACCAATGGATCACCTCTTGATGCCCACATTGTAACAATCCTAGGCCTGTCACGATATTATATCGTATAGTATAATATATATAACTATATCGACTTATCGTTCCATATATGGGTAAGTGACAAATAAGGGTTGGCAAGATGTCAAATGGTGTAACCATAATAGAATGATAAATATTATATACTTTATCCACCTACAGTGTATTTATGTGGACTTATACATATAGCACTTATTAATGCACTAATAGCTGTTATTGCACTATACCTTGATTGTTTGCTTTTATTTTATTTTTTATTCTTCCTGTTAGTTGCTTTGGATAAAAGCGTCTGCTAAATGACTAAATGTAAATATAATTACTTCATTTTTAAAAACATTAAATTATTTTTTTTTTTCTTAGTGTTTTTACATTTACACATTTGGTCAATATTGAGCAGAACATATTCCAAAAACAACCATTTTTTTCTAAGGTTTGGACAAATTATGTAAAATTTGTTATATACCATAATGTTGCAATGTACACATGGATTGTATTTTTTTCTCATTTTAGTTCACATTTATTTTCCTGTATATAATCAGATTTTTATGGGAAAAAAGTTACTGGTTACACCAACTGGACTTGATATATCGTCATTTCCAAACTTTTTTTGTGTTGTGTTTAAAGTATTGTGCAAATGTTTGACAGACAGTACGATTTGCCAGAAAAAACTATATTTCCCAAGCAGCAATTTCAGCTGTTTATATGTTATTTGTAATACAAAATAATATAATTAAAAATATTTATCTCAGTGCATTTTTTTGTTAACAGAGCCTGCGAGTCTCTTTTACTTGTTTAATTGTTTATAAATTATTATTTATGTTTTATTTATCTAGGATATTTTAATTTATTTTGCACAATTCAATTCCAATGTTGCTGTTGAAAAGGATGTACTTGGATTATCAGTGGCATAAAACGGTCCTAAAATGACATCAACGATACTATCGTATTTTAGTGATAGTGTCTGGGAAAATATATCGTCCTAAAAAAGGTGTTATCGTGACAGGCCTAACCAATCCCGACATTTAATTGTCAGTATTTTGAGTTTTGTTTCTCCTCATTTTCTCGCAGATTGTTTCCGCTGTCCACTACTGCCACACGAAGAACATTGTCCACAGAGATTTGAAGGTGAGAAGCTGCACTGTGAAAACTGAAATCTAAGTAATATGAAATATCTTAGATCGAAGGGATATATGCCTATTTTTTGTCTGATAAGATATTTCCTCTTAGTCAGCATCTTTTATGTTCGACTGTTTCACTTGTTTTAAGTGTTTTGGTCCTCAATTATCTAAATCAGATATTACAGCTTGTTACTGAGATGTTATGACCTATACTGAGTAAATACATGCTTGAAACTAGAATATCAAAAGTTACAAAGCTGTTTCATCAACACTTACAAGTATAAAACTGCTATTTCAAAGTAATACTTTCTTATTTCAAGCATAACTAAGAAATCATAACTTTGACATAATTTTACCTCTTCACATACTTAAAACAAGCAGCCAGATGGAATCAATTGTATTATTATCAATGAAACAATAGAAGTGTGTATTGTTGTGTGGTATGTATGTAATTAACTAGTACATTGGCACATCACTGTAAACTGACACTTGATATTTAAACATTTAACATGAAACATTTAACAACAACAATAAAAAAAAAAAACCTTGTTACTAGTTATAATACACTAATTCTAAGGTATTTTTGGGTTTGTTAAGATTAGATATTTTTACTTGTTTTGGAAAGTCTTGACAAGCCAAATTTTTTTGTTCCACTGTCAGATCATTTTGCTATTTTTAAGCAAAATACACCTAATTTTTTTACTTTTTTTCTTGTTTTTGAGAGGTGGCTTTTTGCAGTGTGGAAGAGGATGTTTTGGGCTGCTTTCAGAAATGGTGGATTAAGGCTAGTCCAAGACTGGGACATTTCCTCCACTGACAGATTACACTGAACAGAAAGTTATAATCTGGGACTAGTCTTAATCTGTGTCTGTGAAAAGGGCCCTCTAGCATCTTAATGGCACAGTGAATCAGTGATGAGTGGCGAGGCTGGGAAGGAGCCTGCTCCTGTTCTGATAGATTATTACATTTCCATGCACACACAGTGACATATAGCAACATAACAGCGTGAGTCATGTACAGTATCTATGTTGTTAGACAACACGCAAGCTCCACCCCCCTCAGGATTCATCGCAATCTCTTTTGTCTTCCTCACATTCTTGTGTCCTCCCACTTTCTCATTCCTGTTTCTCCCCCGTCATCCAACTATTTTCTCCTCCCTCCCTCCCGACGTGTTGTTCTCTGTCCCTCTCCTTCCCTCTCTCCCTCCTGCTGGCCATTCCTTGTCTCCTCTTCCTCCTCTGCATCAATACATGTATGACTCAGGCGGAGAACCTTCTGCTGGATGCCGACGCCAACATCAAGATCGCCGACTTTGGCTTCAGCAACGAGTTCACGCTGGGCAACAAGCTGGACACGTTCTGTGGCTCGCCGCCCTACGCTGCCCCTGAGCTTTTCCAGGGCAAGAAGTATGATGGGCCCGAGGTGGACGTCTGGAGTCTCGGGGTCATCCTATACACGCTGGTCAGCGGCTCGCTGCCCTTTGATGGGCAGAACCTGAAGGCAAGTGGATGGGAGCAGGGATTGTGTGTCTGGAACACTCAGGGCCAGGAGGGGTTCTCCTCAGGGGGTTCTAGTAGCAATAATGGCTTTACATGTGTGGAAATGTTTCTAACAACCACCTAGCCTTGGCAACCCATACTGCCTTGCGCGGTCAATTTAATTTCGAACTGCGAAAGGGTCTGGCAACTACGGCTGTTTCTTAGCCCTGTTTAGGCCAGAACGGGGAGGGACGATAAGACGATGACGCGTACTACTCGACAGATGGAAGCTTGTAATTTTGTAGTTTTCTAACGGATCCAACATGGCTGCAGCAGACACGAAACTCTCTTTGGATCTAGCTGTAGACGGCGTTTTAAATGGTTTAGAGCGAAAGTTTATTTTAAAAGAAGAACAACGTTTGACTTTACACTCCTGTTTCACCACCAAAAAGGATGTTTTAGCCTTGCTTCCGACAGGATTTGTCCAAAGCCTAATCTACCAACTAGCCCCGCTACCGCTCGCTGCTGTAACGCCAGTGATCTCGCTACGAGCCGTGGGACAGCGGAGCCACCCCAGAGACCCGCAGCAGCTCGTCTATTGACCATAAAATCAGTGGATGTGTGTGGCTGAATGACATGAGGGGGAAAAAGGCGTAAAAATAAATAATCTTGCAGAAATGGAGAACTGGAGAAGCAAAGCAGCAAGCAACACTCTCTCACAGACACACACACACACACACACACACCAACACTGCCGGTAGACTGTGAGCAGCCAGAGCCAGAACATCCTGCAGAAAAACGTTGCAGAAGCAGAAATCAGCATTTTAGTCTTAAAGTAGAGATGGGCTAGTCTGGCTAGGTCAACATCAATTTCTGTCGCTCTACATACGTCATCTGGTATAACTGATCAGTTGGCTAAGAGCTACCTACAGACGCTTTTGATAGACATTCGTATCGCCCAATAAACGGCTCTGGAGGATCGTAAACCACACCTCCTCTACGGAGAAATGAATGGCTGGTTTCCAGACTAATCTCATTTGAGTGACTAGCGACATATCCATCAACTTTTTCTGCTGTTATTGGAGACTTTTGGAGACTCGTTCTTACTCTTCTTAACCGGCCGTACATTGTATTGTGTATCCCCACCTCTAGTTGACATGAGAGAGGAGGTCACAGTTAATGTGGCATTTTGCCTCAGTGTCTGTTGGTGGACCATTGCAACGTCTAAAGAGCTTGAACTATTGAGATTATTCAGAAAGTTTTAAAAAATATATATTCATGAGAAAAGTGTAAAACTAAATTTTGTGTTTAAAAATATTTTCTCCTCATTAGTAGTCTTTTATTTGTATAAAATATGTTGAATCTCCTAAGATATAAAACATTCAATAGTGAGCTTTTTTTTTTACAGTGTACTGCATAGTGGAGTGAAAGCAACATACCCGGTCTTCTCTGCTGTAATGTCATTGTACCCTGTAGTAGAACCTGCTGCTAAAAAAATTATAAAAATAGTATTCTTATCCAAAATCCAGCAGATGGCAATGAATGGCCCCCTAGAGCTCTACCAGAGGATGGAAACAAATGTGCATTTAACCCCTCTCATATCAAACCGCACCCCAGCAGACTGCCTGCAGGGAGGGAGACACCATTACATCAGACTGGTCTTATCAGAGGAATTGAGCTGTAATTTAAAGTTTAGATAAAGATTATAAGTGGAATTTCGAATTTCTTCTTCTGAGTCAAATTAGGGCTTCACCAAATAGTTCAAAGCCTCATCATAACATTGATATTTAAATTCTAAACCAACATTTGGATACTAAAAGGATCTTCATTCTGTTTAAACCAGACATTTCTGCAACATAAGTAGATAAGGATTCAATATTCTTAGTATTACACTCCCACACTTACCAGTTGTGGTTGGTTAGGATAGTTTCTGGTTCATGTGATCCAAACATTTCCAATAACTCCAGATCGGTTATGGGTTCAAATTTATGTGAAAAGAAAAGATAGTCATTGTAGAAGTGAATGTTCATTTAATCCATTTGTCTGTGTGTCAAATTGACCCATTTCAAAGTTAAAAAAATATTTTAAAGAATTGTTAAGTGTTTTTTCATAAAAATCCAAAATTGAAAAATGTAAAATAAAAACTAAAAAATCAATGTAATGTAAAACTATTGTATTTTATATGTAGGTCTTTCCAATGTACGTATAAAAAGTTTAAACGTGCATTTTTTATTAAGAATGAGTGATTTATCCTCATTGAACCATCTGTGAGAGGTAAAGAACACCATTTCATTTAATATCTAGTGAAATGGTTTGAAATTGAGTTATTAAAGAAATATGAACAATGTTTATTAGGATTTTTTGGTTTCTGACATTTTTGGATAATTAAACATGCCCCAGGTCAAACTGACTCACAAACATTATTGCTGTTCTCGGGAAACGAACATAACAGGAGGGTTAAACAGATGAAAGTAGTCATGATCATTCTGGGCCTATGTGGAGCAATATGGGTGTGTTTTACAAGTAGGAGCTGTAACCTGATATACAATGAGGAATCACTGTAAAAACCAGACCAAAGCAGAAGTGAAGTGAGAGAAAAGTATGGTAAAACATTGACGTGTGTTAAAAAAAAAAAAAGCATGTAAAAGGATGTTTATGGGAGTTTTAATAATTAAAGTTTGATTATTTTTAACACTCATAACATCATAGTCTAAGGTGCATGTATCATTTAAATAACCATAGATTGCTTCATTTTACTGCACTGTAGACTGATGTTATGAGTGGGCGAGCTGCCTGTGGTAAGATGGCCGCCATATACGGACGCGGGTGACTCCGCCTCGAGTCATCTAGCCTTTCTCATATATATATCTATGGTCTGTAAGCCCAAATAAGGAATAAACTGAAGAAGCTTATGACACAAATAGAGCCTGGAAAGTACCTAGAAGCCCGCTTGAAAAGAACCTAGAATCACACCATTAGAGTCGGGTGATTCAGGTGAGATCATGCATTAACTCATTGCCTAACTAGACAATGGAAACCACCAGAATGTCCAGAGGTTGTAGGCCTGGGACACCATATGGTCATGATTACTGGTCGCGATAGATTTCAGGTCGATTACGGTGAGCATATTAACTCTATCAAACATGTTGGAAATGTGCGTGACAACAGCCAATCAGAGTCGACCTTTTCCTGCTCCACTACTGCTTGTAAGTTGGTGGAGAAGTAAACAGAAAAACGGAGTGGAGCTTAACATGGAGCTGAGGGCAGAGAAATAGATGTCAGCCATGACTGTGGGCAATAAACCAGGGAGGAACAGGTTAATGTTGGGAAAGAGCAAAGGAAATTATAATCTATTCGCTGCTGTATCGAGAGAAAACTAACATTCACAGCATGGCAATTCGCACACAGGTATGGTGTATTCAGTCGTGTTGGAATGTCTACGGTGCATTCAAGAGCGTGGGACATATGAAAATTTACAGAGAAACAAGTTAAATATATTTCTACATTTGTTGTACTGTTGAGTAAATTTTTTTTGTTTGTTTTTATATTTTTTTCTATGTTCATCGTATTTAATTTGCTTTGTTATTTACTTCGTATTTTCAGCCCCGATGCGCGCACACACGTGCAGTTCCCCATTAATGACTGTGGCGGCCCGCTGATTTACCGAGGTTCAAATACACTGTTGCATTCGCTGTTTGGTAGCTGCAGGCTAACATTAGCTTACACTTAATGTTGTTTTAATCACAAAAAGCTTAACTGTGAATAATGATCTGAATTACTTCCTGTTGCTGAACACATGCAGCTTTCAGAATAAGCACAGTGTGTTAACAGAATCCACCACAGAATTTACAAGAAGACCGTCAAAATTACATGCGTTAAATAAAATATACAAGAACCCATATTCTCCTTTACAATAATTAATTAAAATCTGCAATCATTAAGATCAGTGTACGTGATGGAATAGTGTCATTAGAACCCCCCCCCCTTGAATTTCGTTGTACATGTGACAATGACAAATAAAGACCTATTCTATTCTAAGGGAACACTGCATGCATATGCAATATGTTTGGGCATTTTGTTGCAGTTTGATTTTATCATGTGCTGTATATTTAACATATGATGGGTGTGGCCAACAGGAGCTGAGGGAGCGTGTGCTGAGGGGAAAGTACCGCGTGCCCTTCTATATGTCCACAGACTGTGAGGGGATCCTTCGCAGATTCCTGGTGCTCAACCCCAGCAAACGCTGCACCCTAGACGTGAGAACACGCAGCACATATAGCATCACTTAAATCTCTTGTGAAATTTGAACACAACTGAAGCTTTTTCTGTATTTATGTTTCTATAGCAAGTCATGAAGGACAAGTGGATAAATTCAGGGTATGAGGGGGACGACCTGAAGCCCCATATAGAACCTGTTGAAGACTTCAGTGATCCAGCTCGTATAGGTGAGTCGGCTGGGCCACTGTTACTACTCAGAGACCTTCACCATAACAAACAGGGTCAATTTAGTGGAAATACAATATGTTTCATCCCACTGTCTCTCTTCTTACCTTTCATATGTGTTGTTTGTGTTCCTCAGAGGTGATGGTGGGGATGGGCTTCACTTCAGAGGAAATCAAGGACTCTCTGCTCAATCAGAAATACAATGAAGTCACAGCCACCTACTTACTGCTGGGCCGCAAAGGAGACGTGAGTTATATACATCTACTCGAAATGTATTAGAGGTAGGGGAAAAATCGATACAACATAGTATCGCACTATTTTGTGTGGTAATATTATATTGATTCATGGCTGCCAAGTATCAATATTTATAGTTTCGATAGCCCACAGTTTTCGCTGTTCCAAAAACTCACTTTTAGGAATATACTGAAGATAATGGTATCATATGAAACAGATGAAAAATGAAGATCTAAGGAATCTATAGGCACCAAAATATCAGGCTGTCGTGTCGGGAAGTTGTTGAAATAATGCTGCAAAGTTAGGCTTTTTTTATGTTTCATTCAAAAAAATTCAGATGGTAGAGCTTGAAGCTTGAACTTGAGGAAAGTTTGAGAAAATGCTGCAGTTGTTGTCAAGTGAGATGAATAGAAAGAGAATTTTCTCTTGTACGACAAAACAATTCTTGACTGAATTTAAATGTGTGGACACAAAACGCAGTTAAACAGTTAAATCCCAATACTCGTATCTCACTACTCCCATATCACAAAATGCCTAAAATTGCAACAATATCATGGGGCCTCTGGTGATACCCACCTCTAATATTTATTTATGAAGATGACATACTAACCACATCAACTGGCAATGAATGAAATGCCAGAGTGATCTTTTTCTTTGATCACCAATTATCTAAAACCCTTCCAATATAAGAAAACAACTTTTTAAATGCGTATGGTATGCAGATGACACTCAGCTCTATCTGTCATTTCCTCCTGATGACCCTAACCCTGTCTCTGCATGGGTCTCTGATTGCCTCTCAGACATAGCCACTTGGATGAAGGCACATCACCTCCAGCTGAACCTTTCAAAAACTGAACTGCTGGTCCTCCCTGCTAAACCTACAATACACCACAACATTAACATCAAAATTGACTCCCTGTGTCTTGCCCCCACCAGGGTGGTGAGAAACTTAGGGGTGATAATTGATGACCAACTCACCTTTTCCAGTCATGTCGCCTCTGTTGGTCGGTCATGCCGCTTTGCACTTTACAACATCAGAAAAATCAGACTTTACCTAAACTGCCATACGCAAAGCTTGCTTAAATTAATAACACTAATTTGCTAAATTATTATTTAAATCAGTATATCTGAAGTGTATCTTGACTCTTTCTAAATCTATATTTCTATATCTATATCAGCTCCAATCTAGCATGTGCACCTTAACAAGCAACAACCAAAAACTTTGCATCAAACAAAGCGTCATTTAGTCCTTATTTACTATTTAACTGTTCACAGATTTGGAACAGAGATTACTTACTCATTCATCTATACAAATAAAAAAAGACCAAAAAAATAGATACACACACAGCTGATATTGATCAATGTGACTGTTTCTTTGTGTTGTTTTCAGAATGGACAGCCTGTTGGGTGTGTGTAAGTGGGTGTGTGTGTAGGTGCAGTGCTGTCTATAGTGCTGAAATGGAGCAGAGGGCACAGAAAGACAGACAGACAGAGCATATCACTTACTTTTTTGTGGTTGTAAATAGAACTTTTCGAGAGAGGGAGAGAGCTGATTATATTGCCTCCCCCGGCTGGTTTTAACGTCTTTACTAAATTATTTATTTATAAAGTATTTAGCGCTCTATTCATGCTTACTATATGCTTATGTGAGCGCTCTGATTAATAAATGTATTCTTTGGTTCTGAAAAAGTAGTTTATACTGTTATTTATCCTTGGAGAGTTGGATATTGTAGCTTTGTCTGCTATGGTGATTTATACACATTAAGGAGATTGATTGAATAGACAAAAATACAATATATCATGATGTATTGTGAGAACTATTCCTTTTTTTATATGTCAAATCAGACAAACTTTTTTCCATAACCACAATTTTCTGCCATTGTGAAGATTTGATTATAGTATTGACTCAGTGGAATCAGTCCTCTTAGATTTTGTTGTTAAATAGTCGACTATATGGGATCACCCCAATTTTGATTTTTAAAACAAATCCCACAGCAAAATAGCTAAATGAATAATACAAATAAATAAAATGTTGGCTGTTAGCTTTTTATTAGTGAGCTAATTTTAACTATATATTAGTAAGCTAATGTTAGCTGTTTGTTAGCAAGCTAATGTTAGCTATATGTTGGTAAGCTAATTTTAGCTATATGTTAGCAATATCTTAACAAGCTTATTTGAACTATATGTTAGCAGGCTAATGTTAGCAAGCTAATATTAGCAAATATCCACTTCTGTCCTCTTAAAAGTTCAGTTGTACGGTTTGTCAGATTTTAAAAACGTAGTTCTGGTTGTACATTTAACCACACAGCAGTTTTTAGACATTTTTTGTTGTTTGCTAACAGACAGAATTGATGACGAGGCTCCTTCATTTAATACAAAGTTAACAGAGAGCAATGTTTGTTTCAGTGAGTGCGGGGCTGAAATGCGTATGCCGTCGCACAAGTGAAATCAAAACTAGGTTTAAACCCTCTGCTGTTGATAAAACGGATATCGCAATTCATTTTTCATCTCAACTGACTTAAATCAGCACACAATTGTATACATTTTTTACTGTCTCGCGATGCGTTGTTACATCCCTAGTAGATATGTTGAAAATGTTGACTTATCTGTGACTTAGATCAACAGATAAACAAGGATCCGACCAAGCATCCAATGCCAACTCCTGTTGTTTGACTGATCAAGGTTCAATTCCATACCTGTCTAATCTGAACTTTGATTCAAAACGTGTTGTGGGGGAGACTAAAATCCCTGGTATACTCAATCACACATCCATCCTAACGCCTGTTGATGCTGAACTTTCTGACACCTTTCTATCTAATCTCACCGTGACGTTACAGGAGGGCAGTGAGGCTCGCACAGCTAGTAGCCTGTCCCTGGCGAGGGTACGACCCAGCCCCATCACCAACGGGACCAACAAGCACTCCTCAGCCACCGGCTCCTCCTCCTCCTCCACCTCCTCCTCGCATAGCAAGACCCAGCGCAGTGCCTCCACCTACCACAGGCAGCGACGGCACAGCGACTTCTGTGAGTCTCTTGTCTAACGTCTCTATCTGAACCCTACATATAGAAGAGCTGGAGCCTGGGATTTTTTTTCCTCTAGCGATTCTGTCTATTTATTTGTATTTTCCATTCAAAAACATATTCTGTCTTTACATGTTATTAGATACATTAAAATGATCAGTGGTGGAAAAAAGTATTATATCCTTTACTAAAGTAAAAGTACTAATTTCACACTGTGAAAGTAGTCCACTACAAGTAAAAGTCCTGCATTCAAAACTTACTGAAATAAAAGAACAAAAGTATCAGCATTAAAATGTACTTAAAGTATCAAAAGTAAAACTACTCATTATTCAGAATGAACCCACTCAAGTTGTTTTATATATTAGATTACAAATAAATAAATAAATAAATAAATATATATATATATATAACATTAATATTATTGATGCATTTATGCAAGCAGCATTTCAATCTTGTAAAGATTGGGCTCATTTAACTACCTAATATTTGTTATTAAAATGTATTACCTATATATGTTATGAGGTTTAGTTGTTTTTTTTAAATCACTTTAAATTGATCTTTTTTTTGTTTATTCGTTTTTTTGTTAAATCTTGACCTGAAAAGTGACTCAAGCTGTCAGCTAAATGTAGTGGAGTAAAAAGTACAATATTTGCCTCTAAAATGTAGTGGAGTAGAAGTATAAAGTTACATAACATGGAAATACTCAAGTAAAGTACAAATACCTCAAAATTCTACTTCAGTACAGTATTTGTGTAAATGTACTTAGTTACATTCCACCACTGACAAAGACAATTATATGAATAACAGTGATAGAAAAAGCAAAAATATGGAGTTAAAACAAACAAGAAAAGATAACATGCAGTGGAAGAAGGGCTGTGACTAGCTGTATGGAGAGGTGATTACTCCATAACCCTACTGTATACACAGAATATTCCTTATACGAGTCTCTGTGTTTCTCTGCTCTGCTGTCCTCCACAACAAAGGCGGGCCTTCCATGCCCGTCATGCACCCCAAGCGGAGCCCCACTAGCACGGGCGACCGTGAGCTGCGGGAGGGACGGATGCCTTCACGTAAGGCCAGCTGCAGCGTGATGGGGAGCCACAGCCTCCCTCCCTCTAGCCCCATGGTCAGCAGTGCCAACAACCCCAACAAGTCTGAGATCCCAGACCGCCGCAAAGACATGACCGCCACCACGGTAAGTGACAGGAGTCCTCCTTTAGCTAGAGAGAACCTGGTCTCACAGGAATCCGTGAAATAGCCACGGATTTGCTTAACTCAAAATCCGTGGAATAGCCACGGAATCGCTCAAATTTCCGTGAAACTGACACGGATTTCGCTACAATGCAAGTTAATGACAGTCATATCCCGTGGCTATTCCATGGATATTTTTTCCTATTGGTTTGTTCCAAGTCACGTGACTTTCAAGGTCCCGGCGGTCAGAACAAAAAACATGGCAGACAGTTCTCTCATTTTAGTGAAAAAAATCAATATTTTGACTTAGTTTCTGCATCAAAATGGATTTTGATCACATTTCTAGCGAGAAATATATGTTTCATTTTATATTCTTTTATATTAATATTCACTCAGTGAATGTACATAATCACTTTGTATGTTGGAATAGCCATGGGATATGTCTGTCATTAACTTGCATTGTAGCGAAATCCGTGTCAGTTTCACGGAAATTTGAGTGATTCCGTGGCTATTCCACGGATTTTGAGTTAAGCGAATCCGTGGCTATTTCACGGATTCCTGTGAGACCATATTGCTAGAGAGGAGACTAATCCAATTAGAAGACAGACAGTGCTTGACTTTTTTTTTTTTTTACAGTTAAAACCTCCAGGTCTACAGTCATGGGAAAAAAATATTAGATCACCCTTGTTTTCTTCAAGTTGTCAATATCTTTTTTTTTTTTATTTTGAGATATCATTGTCACATAGAGAAAATGATAACCACCAACAAGACAATCGTAGTCCTTACTCAGTCTCAATGAAAACTGTGCAACTGGAAATACACTCATGGAAAAAATTATTAGATCATTGTTTTCTTCAATTTGTTGTTCATTTTAATTATACGGTTATTTCTTTACTTTCAGATTTGCAATTATCATTGGTGTCAGCCCAAAGCAATTTGTATTCTTTAATTGTAAAAATTTGTAGTTTATATACAACATTGAAACATTTTTTGTAACATTTTAGTCGACTAAAATGTGCATCATAGCTTACAAAATTCGAGAATTTTCAATCTTAAGGTCTAAATTTGAGTTTCCCTAGCTGGGCTAGCTATTGATATTTCTTCAACCTCTCATTTGCACTTGGGTCCTCGCTGACAAAAACATTAAAACATGCTCATCATGACCAACAGTCATCGAAAATAAAATGACACCACCCTTGTTTTCTTCAATTTCTTGTTCATTTTAATGTATGGTACAACTAAAGGTACATTTGTTTGGACAAATATAATGACAACAACAAAAATAGCTGATAAGAGTTTAATTTAAGAGCTGATATGTAGACATTTTCCATGGTTTTATTGATAATAACCAAAATAAAATCAAGAAAACCAAAAAAAAAATGTAAAATGTCTAGATATCAGCTCTTTAATACATTGTTAAAAATCATTATGTTTGATTATATATACATTTATATATTGTATATAAGTGTTGGGAAACCATGACATTTTTATCTGGACACATTACAGTAATGAATTTGTGAATCAAAAATATGTTTAAAAATAAAGAAAATATTAATTTAGCACAAAACAATGAATTGTGCCTCATTATGACTATATTGTTCATTCATATAAAAGTGAAATATATTTAATTTAATAAAGTATGTCCTTATAATCTTTACAGACATAACTTAGACTGGCTTCATGAGAATCACCCACACACATACAATAGGAGTATTAAGTAAATGCCAGTAGAAAACAGTTTAACACAGAAGATGAGTAAAGTTTGCTGCTAGTGTAACTATTTTAATGTTGTGTTTGCTGAATGTGATACTGTAACAGTGATTTGCGGAATTGGTGTCACTGAATATATATAAAAAAATACTTTTAACTTCATTCCGTTCTCTAGAATAACATCCCTGGAAGCGCCATGACACGCAGGAATACATATGTGTGCACTGATCGCTCAGGCGCTGACAGACACTCTCTCCTGCAGAACGGCAAAGACAACAGGTAATGCTTCGTTTTGGAGGTTTGAATATGTTCTTATGTGCAGATCTTTTAAAAGGCAACTGTTTGATGGAGCCACATCAGCACACCAGCCACATGGTTCTGTTGAGAAAACACTTAACACCAAGGCTAAAATTTTACAATAACTTTTAAAAGGTAAAGTACACTGTAAAAAATGTCTGTAGATTTTACGGTGAAAAACTGCTATAACTGCCATAAAATGATAAATGGGTTAATTCAGTTTCAGTAACAATGAAACACCGTAAATGTATATATCAGCCAAAACTGTATTTTTTACAGTTTTGTTTTTTGAAAAACACATTACTCCACTGTAAAATACATTGCATGTTTTTAATGTAATATATATACAAACCACCACTGAAATTTTTGCATTTCTTTCGTAAAAAATAATTTGTCTCACTGTTAAATGTACTAAACACCATACTAATGTATTTAATGGTAAAAAATGTGTGCGGCATTTATAAAGTATTTTCTTTTCAATTATATGGCAGAACAGCGTTTCTTTTGATGGAAAAAACTTTTATTTATACAGTAAAAAATTTAATAAAATGGAAATCTCAAACATGAAATCAACAGTGCCAATATCTTTTTACCGTAATATTAAAAAAAGTTCTACCATATTTATTACGGTAAAGTTCTGGCAACCACAGCTGCCGTTTTTTTACAGTGTAGGTCCAAGATGGGCATAATTTGGCTTGAAAGTATTTACTTAAAGAGGTACCAGTTGCCAGCTTCAGTTGTTAGGAGGATGTGTGAAAATCTGAAATAGAACTTCTCAGTACATTTGTATCTTGGAAGCATGCCGGCTCAGTTTTCTACAATTCTACTAACATTGTGCCCGTCTCAATAAATTAGAAGTTTTATTTATGTCAGTAATTACCTTCAAAAAGATGAAATAACACATCATATAGATCCATTAAACACAGAATGTAACATTTCATGTCTTAATGTATTTAATTTCTTCTAATTATAGTGATTATGCCTTACATTTCATGAAGACCTAAAATTCAGTGTCTCAAAAAAAATGTAATATTACAAAAGACCAATTTTAAAAAAGTATGTTTAATATGGAAATGCTGGCCTCTGAAAAGTATGTCCATCTATATGACTCAATACTTGGTCAGAGCTGTTTGACTTGAACTACTGGAAATTGACTTTTCATCATATTCTAATTTATTGAGATGCACCTGTATGTATTTCAATTACACAGCTAACAAAGCTGTAAATAAGATAAGATATAACTTTAATCATCCTGCAGTGTGGGAATTTAGTTTACAGCAGCTCAAGACACAGACACATAGATATAAAAACAGAATAAGAATATAGGAAATAAGATGTATACATACATTCTGTACACATTATATACATACATTTCTGCCTTTTATTATTAATATACATTATTGTGTTGTTTGTTTTCCTGAGAGTACTTTGCATTTTACAGATATTGCACATTGGAAAAAATATATTTTAGCATGTTAAATAAGTTAAATAAGTTGTTGCATGTAGTGGTGTGAACATCAATTGATACACATATTTTAATATATGCAGAGCTATATATAGTATAAGTGGTATATGACAAATGTAATACAGGAAAAAAACACAGAAGGCCTAATATAGGCCTAATGTGGTCAGATGTAAACAGAGAAATCACAATCAGATATAGTTCAAAAGAAATCCACGAAAAACTTTTCTGCTTTTTATTTAAAGGTTTTTTTTTAGGGCATTAATTAAGATTAATTAATTACACAAAAATTAACGCATTAAAAAATTGACGCATTTTATTCACACTTATTTTTGCACCGCGGAACGTTTCTCACTGGATGAGTTTCAGGCTGACCGATTATACTGGAGCACCAAGTAGCGTTCATGAGTTCAGACAACAAAAAACCACAGTGAACATGAAGGAAGAAGCTGGTGAGACCACTTTGGTTGGCCCCGTGAATGATGGGACATTTAGTTACTAAAAACCAACGGATGGAAGTGTCGATAAGAGCATGGTTGTGTTGCTATGCAACAAGGAATTCACACATCACCGCAGCACATCCAGCCTCAAGTATCACCTCAATGCTAAACATATAGCAGCTAGCGTGGACGTTAGCCCGACTTGCTATTGCTACACTTAATGGCAAAAATTGCACTGGTCTGTTGGACTTGAACAAAAATAAACAATATTTTTGTTGCTTAAGCTTATGTATTCAGTCATTATTCAATGGTATACTAAAAATCCATGTGAAAAAAATTACTTCTCACTGTTCTCAGGTCAAATATTTATATGCGATTAAAATGTGATTAATTTTGATTAATTCATTACAACGCCTCTAATTAATTTGATTAATTTTTTTAATTGAGTCCCAGCCCTAGTTTTTTTATCCATTCAAATTATGAATGAAGATATGTACGTGGGGAGATATACATTTAAGGAATTTTTTTTTATTTTTTAACCTTTTCCCTCTCTGTAGCTCCCTGGGCCACCGCTTGCCTGCAGCGTCTCCCTCCACGCTCAGCATTTCCGGCGCCGGAGCTGCCTCCTCCTCTTCTTCTTCGGACCGATGCCGCCTGACCCGAGGCTCCACCATCCGCAGCACCTTTCACGGGGGACAGCTTAGGGACCGTGGGCCCCCGGTCTACTCGGCCCCGCCAACTTCACCCACCTTGTCCCACCATGACACCAGTCCTCTGCCCCATGCCCGCACCAGGGCAACCTCCAACCTCTTCACCAAGCTGACCTCCAAACTCACTCGCAGGTAGTCACACATCACACGTCACAAATCAAACAAAGTCAGTAACGCTACAGCCAAAAGAAGGTTAGCTTAGAATAAAGACTGGGAGCATAGGGAAATGACTAGCCTGGAAGAAAAAAATGAGCCAAGCAGTGTCTCTAAAGTGCACTCATTTATGATTTTACACTTTTGTGCTGATTACCTGGGTTAATTTTAAAGATTTTAGTTTGGATTTTTTTTTAAGTAGGGTTGTGTGATGTACTTAGCCATGGTTAGTGTATTGCCTACAGTGGGTAGCAGAGGGCACTCCTCCAGTTTGGTGGAGCAGCCAGGGTAACCAGCTTGGAAGCTCAACAATGTACTACTGTAGGTGGCTAAAAAACTAAAAAAGGTCTGTTTAAGTTTACCCTTAATATAGAACATTGTAATTGCCTTACCTTGTTCTGTGCGCTCTTCAAAGAACACAGGAGTTTGGTCTACTGCTGTACAATCATTTAGTTTGTTTGTGTTGTTGTGTGACTTTGGTGAATCCAAACTAACCCTTTAAAACATCAAAGTCACACAATATAAAGGATTGAGACAGCTGTAGACAGGCAACTCCCTTGTTCTGTGATGTAAAATGACTGTTTTTGTCAGTGGAGTCTGGTGGCTATGACAGGAGCATCGATAACATCTATAAGCGTGTTTCCACTGAGTACTTTTTGGAAAGCGGTGTTTTGGCTCCACCCACTAGTTAGTTCCCCTCAGCCTCTGTTCCCATAAAGATACTTTTGTAGCGGCTAACCAACAGAGTTAAAATGTGACAAAAGACTGACATGGAAAGCAGTGTTGCCAATTTAGTGACTTTGTTGCTATATTTAGCGACTATTCAGACCCTTCTAGTCACTTTTGGAGACTCGTTCCTACTGCTCTTAACGAGTAGCAGGCGCCATCCCAAAGCACTCACAAGCGGCCCAGTCCTCCTGCAGCACTCTCTCCCAGCTCCAGTTAGAGCAGGAGATGTTAATCCCTCAGCGTCCAGTTTGCACCAGTCTGCAAATGAATCATGCATGAGCGAAAACCCCGCCTCAACCGTATCCAATCAGCGCCAGCTAGTTAGTAGCGGCTCAGAAAGTACCTACTTGAGGCAAGTACTTCTGAGCGGCTCAGAAGTTGGAACCGATGAAGTTGGATGGATCTTGGGCGGATCCTCTCTCCCAGGCCACCCCCATAGCGGCTCACTAGAGGGAAAAGCACCTAATGGAAGTGCCTTATGATGTGAACATTTAAACAGGACTGTCTGGCGGCAAGGTGAAGTCGTGAAAATGTTCTAAATATAGCATACTTTAAACTGATTTTTTAGGTGGCTAAAATACGGTTAGGTGCTGCCCGCGTCCATAGCAGTAGATTGCTTAGCTTCCTTGTCTGTACCCTTGCCTGCTTCTCCAAACTGGGGGCATGCTAACTGCCATCTTCTGTAGGTTAAAACAGAGACTATGGATAGATATCTTATAAAACCAATTTGGTTTGGACCGTACAGGCATGAGTTGGTCATAAGTTTAACTAATAATGTTATGGTTATATTTGAAAGGGATTTTGCTGAAATAGTTTTCAAGTAATACCTATTTTTTACACTTAATTAGAATATAATAGATCCAAGTATAGATCCGTACTTATAAAGCTATTGTTATGAGTTGCTACAGCCCTTCCTACCTCTCTCCACTCTGCATAGCTTTTATTTTACTTCTGGTTCCCTGATGTTCTTTTATAGCCATAGGCAAATTTGTACAAGTGCCCTGATGTTTGCATTGACTATGTTTGGTAGATTTTAATTTTGCAAATTTGTTCTGCTGCTGTCTCAGCTGCTCAAATATAAAATTTGTCTCCAGACGACAAAAGATTCATACACCAAAAAACAATCGAATGTGATGCACAATCATTTAGCATTGTTGTGAAGTTCTCCCTTTCAGCTTGAGCACAGCCTGGATATGTATCCACGCTTATCAGAACATTGTATTCACCCAGGCCTTTTGGCAAGCCCTTCTGCAGCCCTGGATTATCCTCTGCTCCCCTCTCCCTCCCAATCGTCATAATCACACATGTCTAATCTTATCAAACCTCAGCTTTATCCTTGCCAATCAGCTCCTGCGCTGCGCTCTTTTCCACCACTTGCTCTCCTGTGATTCAATTATATTCTCTCTTATCCCCCCTCCCCCCTCTTACCCCATATTCCCTCTTTCTCTCCATCTTTATCTTGTTGTGCTTTCCCTCTGTCATGGCATCAGGGTCAACCTTGACCCGTCCAAGCGCCAGGGCTCAAACAAATCAGTCTCGGGTTGTACTCTTCCACAAGGATCAAAAACAGTTAGTAAGTTCCCATGTCTCTGGCTTCTCTCTTGTCTGCCTGTGCTGCCTTCTTCATGCCTCTATCTATGAATTATTGCTTGTCTGCATGACTTATTAATCAGCTTCACACTGTCAAGGTCCCAAACACTTGGTTTCAAGCATGGTTGCAATCAAGGAAGATTCATTTAATTTCTGTTTTTTAAGTTTCAGGATCAGTGTCATTGTCAGTACAGAGTCCTAGTCCTGTGTGTAAACGCACCCTTTAGAAACTGTGTTTTCTGTTTTCATTTTGTATTTGTGGTGGATGGATTGAAAAGCATCGAATGTTTATTAGGCATGCATGATATGGATTTTTTTTTTACAGCCAATACTAATAACTGACAATTTCCCATTTTTGTATTAAAAAGAATTTCATAATCTTTAGTTTATTTACACCTGAAGGTAAGAAAGAGATGTAAAGACGAGTTCAACATGGATTCTGTTCACGGGCGTTTATTGAGCCGTGAAAACTACATTAAAACGCATAAAGCACAAATAAATGCAAAAAGTTCTCATAACAATTACAATAATCAAGTGCATGATACATAAATTAAATGCTTGCAGCTTAAGGAAGTAAAATATGCGCCACAATAGCAAGCAGAAAAGGTGTCTAGTTTATTTATTTTAAAATAAGAAATATCATACATATAAATAAACATAAATTCCATAAACGCCCAATGTAATGTATATGTCACATCACAGATCTTTGACATTTAGGGGTAGAATTTTTTTTAAAAACATCATAAATGTGTTCTATGTGGTCCACTTGGTCTGTGGTATATCCCCCATCATTTTCCTTTAAGGATAAATAGTATGGGTTCTTATGGGTTAATATGTAAATGTTGGCCTCTGAAAGTATGTCCATCTATATGACTCAATTTTTACAGCCAATACTAATACTGATAATATCACATTTTTGTATTAAAAAGAAGTTCATAATCTTAAGTTTATTTACACCTGAAGGTAAGAAAGACATGGAAAGACGAGCTCAACGTGAGTTCTGTTCACGGGCGTTTATTGAGCTGTGAAAACTACATTAAAACACAAAAAGCACAAATAAATACAAAAAATTCTCATAACAATTACAGTAATCAAGTGCATGATGGATAAATTAAATGCTTGCAGCTTAAGGAAGTAAAATATGCGCTACAATAGCAAACATGCGCCTATCATGTGAATATAATTGAAACAGTATTAACGTCATTATACAACAAAGAAAATAAAACACTTAACCTTGTTGGCAGCATCGAGGGGATCACAATAAACCTTCATGGAAACTCCATTAGGAAACAAACAACAAAAAATATGATAAGATATTACTTTATTGATGCCCCATGGGGGAAATTCAGGTGTTGCAGCAGCACAAGTACAAAGTGAAGACAGATTAAGGTAATAAAAATAGAATAGAATAAAAATAGAATAATAAAAATGAAATAGAATAAAGATAAGAAAATATAGAAATAGTATAGAATAAACATACAAACAAACAAACAAACAACCAAAACCAAACTGAGAAACTACTAGTGCAAAGATGTAAAAATGGCAGTGAAATGACGTGACCTAGCTTCCAAAACATAGAAAAACATAGAAAAATATAGTCAACATAAAACAGCCCTCCTAGAAGCGATATTACCGTAACCTTTAATATTCACTTTACAAATATGAACTTAACTATTTATTGTTTGTTATAACTGCTTCTGCTTGCAGGTACACGATTATTGATTTGTTCAGATTCAGGGGCATGTGAGAGATATCAACTTCCCCTCCTCAAGAAATACTTTATCATTTACTATACTATACTTTTTTTTACATGCATTGCAAATTGCAATTGTGATGTCTTCCTCTGGAACTGTAAAAATCCTCACCAGCAACATCTTTGACTCTCTAATCCAGCTCACAGACTACAATTAAAAATAGTGGACGCAGTAACAGTGATGTGGTTTCTGGACTCCAGTTCTGAAACCATCATGATTTATGTCCTTCACTATATTGGGGTTTTTTTTTTGCAAACAGAGGATGCGCAAACAGGTCGGGAGCTGTAATGATGCTACGTCACCAGCTAATGCTAGAGCAATTGTTTTTTTAAATGAACAGCTGACTCCTGAGAGTTAGGGCTGGGCGATATGGACCCAAAGTCATATCCTGATATATTTAGGAGGAATATCGATATCGGATGTACATTTTTATCACAAAGTGAGAGCAAATGTTCAGTCAAAGTCAAATATGACATGTCACAAGTAGTTTTATTGAAACTGTTTATTTAAGTGAACATAAATACTGTATAACAACAGGAGAACCTTTTTTTTAATCAGAGCTCCATAAAGTGCACATTTAAATTAAAAAATATCTAAATAAAAATAGCCTATGAAAGAAAATAGGCCAATCTTTTTCTGAAATAAATATATTAGAGTTAATTTCAAAAGATTGGAGACTCTTTTGTATTTTTGCCACTTGTTTTACTGACCTTAACCATATTACAAATTTACACAAATTTAAATTTAATTTATGCACGTTGGAGGGACCGAGGCAAATTCAACTTGATGTCTTCATGAAAAAAAATGATTTCTCGTTATTTTTACTTTTTTTTTTTATTTCAACTTTTTTCTTCTCATTTTAAATGATTTCTCATGACTTTGACTTTTTTTCGTCTCATTTTGACCTTTTGTAGTAGTAGTTTTATTGAAACAGTTTATTTAAGTGAACAAATACTGTATAACAACAGGAGTACCTTTTTTAAATCAAAGCTCCACAAACTGCACATTCAAATAAAAAAATATCTTACATAAAAAAAGCCTATGAAATAAAATAGGCCAATCTTTTCTAAAATAAATATATTTATATGAGAAAAGAATAACGAACATTGAAAAAAGAACTAAATATGACAAACCCTAGTAAGGCAGCATTTATATATAAAGAAAGAAAATTTAACTATATCGATATATGCGATATGGTCTAATTCCATGTCGCATTTAAATATATATCTATCTATATATGGCCCACTCTAACTCTGACTGTTTCTCCTGCAGGGTCACAAATGAATCTGAGGGAATCAGGAGATTTGCGGTCACAAGGTCAGTGCACTGACTAGAAAACTGATAGTAGAAGCCACAGTCCAAAGCCTGAACATGTTTCTTGATTGATTTTCCCCCTCTCCATAGTTGCCATCTACCTGGGTATCAAAAAGCGTCCGAGCCCCGGGCCGTCGGACGTGGCTGGGATCTGAGGGGCGGTGGGCGGCGGGACCCTGCGGAGGTGGTTCTGGCTCTGCGGGAGGCGGCGCTCGGATGTGGCTGCCAAGTCCACCATGCCGGCCCCTTTCTGCTCTCCTGCACCCACGGCGTGGCAGGGGGCCGCGTGGCTTTCGAGGCCGAGGTGTGCCATCTTTCCACGGGCACCTCTGAGACTTCTAACGGGGTGCGCTACACGCGACTCTGGGGGACACCGCTAGCTTTTCGGGACATTGCCACCCAAATCTCTAAGGACCTTGAACTTTGAACAGAGGGTGTGTTTGCGTACAAGTGTGTGTTTTTGTGTGAGTGAGTGTTGATGTGTGTGCGCAAAGAAGGGAGGGGGGGTGGAAATAATTGGAGAAAAAAATAGCAAAAATAGAGAAGGGGCGAGGGGCTGGACCCAAGAGAAAAGACTTCTCCTTCTGTCTCTTTCATGACTACCCCCCCTGCACACACACACACACACACACACACATATACACACATACACACACACACATACATGCACACCTGACCCGTAAAGTCACACAGACTGAGGCACCCCCCTCCACCCAATCACCCCACCCAGCTCAGCCAACTTCTTCACTGAGCAACTGCACCCACTGGACCTGGATCAGACGGAATCTAGTTGAATATTTTTTATTGCTACTCTAGCCATAATGACTCTTTATTTTGTTATTTATTGCTCTGATCATTGTTTTTACCCACTGTCACTTTCACCACTACAGAAAAAAGCTTCATCTCTTGTGTACCGGACATCATTGACCAGCCAGTCCTTTTTTAAAAATTGTTCTTTTATATGTCACCTTTACGTACACCATTTTTTCCCTTTCCGATGATGTGATGATCTGCTGACTTTTCATCACCTGGGGGACAAAAACATGCACAAATACTGATATGGTCCGACTCAGTGCTCAGACAAGCAGCCGCAGAGGGTTGCATTGCTTTGATTGGTGTACATACAGCAGTGACGACTGCACTGGATTAAGGTCAGTGGGAGCAGGGTTGACAGGCCTGTGAAACAGCCAATCAGAGGCTGAGCTGGTATAGAAAAAGCCAGTGACATCTTCCGCTTCATGAACTAATAGAGTTATTGCCTCTCAATCACATTAGTTTCTCTGCATGGGACTAGCAGAAAATAAAAATGTAGATAATGTTTATTGAGAAACAAGCCCCGTGATTAGCAGCATTTTGATGCAAACAAGAAGAAGAGAACATTTTGGTGCAGTAACGCCACGCTCCATTTTAGATTCCTGCTACACCAGAATTAAAATTAAATCAATACAGCTGATTTGTTATAAATATTATAACTTTCATACCAATGTTATCAGACAATACTTTTTTCTAGGGAGGCCTGCAAAGACTCCATGCACACATGCTGCTCTCTGGTTGGCTGGATTCATTGTTCGTCAGCACTGGTCATCGTCAGTAAAACAACCTCCCGCCCCGTTTTATCCATTTATTCAGAAATGTCATACTGAAGACGCAGCACAGACACATCACTTAGAGTATCTTAATAAGTAGAACTGTTGAAATCTTTCAAGGTGATTAAAGGTGCTGTAAATAACATTCAGAACATTGATATAGCTTTTACTAACAACCACGCCATTGCAGGGCTCAAGTTCAGCGGGATGTTCAGGGTTTTACAGAGTCAGAGTGCCAGCCTGGGGTTAGACTCATGGTGGGGGTACGAAGTCTCGATGAGCTTCTTGCTTCACTGTGAAGTTCCTGGCAGGCAGTGAACTATTGGGTTGCCGTGAGAAAGAAGAGAGGAGAAGAAAAGGGCTTGTGAAAACTGAGATGAAGGGCAAGGGAGGGAGAGGGTTAGACACACTAACAGGTGCATCTCAGTAAGTTAGAATATCATAGAAAAGTTTACTTCAATTAAAAAAATGGAAATAACACATTATACAGATCCATTACACACAGAATGAAATATTTCATGTCATTTAATTAATACTTCATTTATTTAATTTCTTCTAAATATAATGATTATGGCTTACATTTAATGAAGACCTAAAATTCAGTGTCTCAAAAAAAATGTTATATTTCAAAAGACCAATTTTAAAAAGTAAATTTAACCCATAAGAACCCATGGTGACACGCATGTAACAAACACTTTAAATGTTCTAGAATCTCCCATATTCAGCTTTATGCTTCACCTTAACTCATTAAATCCCTTAGCAAGACTGTTTGACTGTGACAAGAAGGGACTTCTCCAAAATGTGGCTGTGACTGGAAACAGAAATGTGAAAAAGTAGCTAATTTCAAAAATCATATTTTCTGTTTTGACCATATTTCCTGAACAAATTAATATAAAACAAGTAACAAGAATATAGCTGAGACGTCACATCAGACTTTAACCTAAAAATCAAAAACCTGATGTGACGTATTTGTCACAATAACAAAAATGGTAATAGTCCACTCAATTATTTTCACTGTTTAAATTATTTTAAATTAATATATGCTCTGCTGTTCAATTTAAAGTACTTTTGACCAAATATGAACAAAAAATAATCCTATCCTATCCTGTCACAAGTTTGATATTTGATATTTGTGGAGATGCAAAGAAAAAGGCAAATTTGAGTTTCTGTAAGCAGAAAAGGTGTCTAGTTTATTTAATATAAAATAAGAAATAGCATAAACATAAATTCCATAAACGCCCAATGTATCGTATATGCCACATCACAGATCTTTGACATTTAGGGGAAGTATTTTTTTTTTTTAAACATCATAAATGTGTTCTATGTGGTCCACTTGGTCATTTTCCTTAAGGATAAATAGTCTGGGTTCTTATTGGTTAATATGTAAATGTTGGCCTCTGAAAAGTATGTCCATCTATATAATAATAATAATAATAATAATAATAATAACTTTATTGATAGCACCTTTCAAAAACAAGTTACAAGGTGCTGTACAACAGAAATAAAACATATCAAATACAATTAACTGACAACAACAAAATAAAACAAGAAGAAATTACATTGGACTTAAAAAATTTAAAATTTAAAATCACCAATCACAATACTTGACTCAATACTTGGTTGGAGCTGTTTGACTTAAACTACTGGAAATGGACTTTACATCATATTCTAATGTATTGAGATGCCCCCTATATAGAAGCCTGCTCAGGTGAGGGAAGCATGGTCTTTATCTTCAACCTTAGTTATAATTACTTCATGCAAACAGGTAATTGCTGTGTAAAGATATAGTGGTTCTCTGCTTGGAAACAGTGGGTTGCTCCCTCTGGGTCAGGATTGAGTTACTGCGCCAGGTGAAGGCTTTCAAGTATTTTGGGGTGGGAACATTGTGAAGAGAGAAGGTTTCCATGTCCCAGTCCATCTAATGGCCATGATCTTTGGTTAGTGACTGAAGGAATGAGATCGCTGAGACAAGCAGTCAAAATGAGTTTCCTCCTGTCAGGTGGCTGGGCTCAGTCTTACACTGTAAAAAAAAACAACTGACAAAAAATAAGAAATAACTAGAATTAAGCAAATACATGCTTGAAATAAGTAAAATTATCTGCCAGTGCCGTAAGTACATTTTTCTTTGCAAGAATTCTTTAAATAAGTAAAAATATCTCGGCACTGGAAAAACCAATGATGTCTTGAAATAAATACAAATATATGGTAACACTTTACAATAACCATCATTTATAAATGGTAAATAGATAGTTTATCAATGTAAGTAAATAGTTACTTTACCATTAACAAACAATTCAGTTCCAATTAATAATGTTTATTAATAGATTACATGTCTTGTTTGGCCTGGGAGTTCCTTGGGGTCTCCCAGGAAGAGCTGGAAAACATTACAGGGTGGAGGGATGTCTGATGTATCATGCCAAGCCATTCTGTAAAAAATATTTTGAGGAATTACAGTAAAAAACAGTCAAATTGCATCAGAAATAGGGCGTGAAATTAAAAATTGTCACCATATTAGACACTTTTAATGAATGAATTGTACGAAACATTCACAAACTGAAGAAAACACAGTTTTACTACAAATATATTAGATTTTCATTTAAATTGAATGGAGAAATACCATAATGTCACAAGGACATAATTATCCGAAAAAAATATATTATTATTATTCAGTCTAAATGAAAGTTTTTGCTGATATTTACATTTAAATTTAAAGTAGATACCCACTCATGTTTTACAGTGAGGTTCTGCCGGTATTTTCCCCTAACTTGAACAGATATTTTTTACAGGATAAGCAGAAGAAAATGAAGAAAAATGGATAGAGGAGTCTGTTCTTCTAAGTTGTGGTAGCCTGTCAGGTTGGGCCTGTGTGTTAATGCTCTGAATGTGGTTTACAGCACCTTTAAAGGGGACATATTTTATTATTTTATTATTATTTTTTCTTTACTGTATGTCTGAATATACCTGTATCCACCCACCTGTCTCTGCAAGAGAAGCTCAGATGAGGGGGTGGCATATTCTAATGAGACGACATGTGACAAGGATGATCTAGTCAGCCCCCAAAATACAGACTTAGTTGTCTTATTTCACAGTTTTTGGGTTGGTAGCAACGGCAGATACCCAAATGTATGCACACAAGATCTGAAAAAGTCAGTTTGCGTGATATGTCCCCTTATAAAACAACCTTGGTTCGTCACACACACCTTAGTTTAGTTTTAGTTGTCCCACCACAAAAAAAAACAGTGATACTGTAAGTTTGGTTTCTTTTCGGCGCAATGCAGTTCTTTGGTTTCAATTCTGTGCCATGTGATCTCACCTCAGCCATCATCTCAGTATGTTGATGGGAAACACCAAAAGCGGATCAGCCAAGCAGCAAAAACCTTTCCGATTACTCACCTCTTCACACACAGAGAGAGAGAGAAACATGCACTTGACTTGGAAATGTCCACCCTCTCCTTTTTGTGGCAGTCTATAAACTGGTGTGTCCATTATTGATGACTGTGGGCTGTGGGGATCAAGGGGGGAGTGTTGTGAATCTGGAAAGACACCACGAAGGCAGTGTGCACAGTGTTTTCTTCTTGTTAGTCCAGTTGCCTTTAAAGTGAACAACCCCCAGCGCCTTCATACAGTGCGTATTTAATGTAAAAAAAAAGAAAAAAAAACAAAGAAAAAAACAAAAGAGAGAGAGACAGAAAAAAGTGAAAAAGCTTTCTATTCTCCCTCCCTGTTTTTAGTGAATAACGTACTGTGATATTTACGTAGGCTACAGAGATCATGTTGTTTGGCTGCTGATTTACTGTTAATACTATCTCTCAGTTGTGGCTTTGCTCATGGTGACTCAAAACAACCCTAACCCCCATCCCCACCCCAAATTTCCTTTCCCCACCCATCATAACCTCCCTACATTTAACAGGGACACCAACCTTTAGCTGTCCACCGCCTTCGTATGTACCACCAACATTTTTTCTATCGTCACAATGAGCGTTTGGCTTTCCTCAGCTCTTCGTTTGAACACGGGAGAAACACTCAGCCGTCATCCACACTCTCACACTGTAGACCCATATCCGACATGTTCTCAGTCCTGTTTGGCATGTGCTGTTTCATGGAGCCCGACAGGGGACGCGGTGTTGACCTGTCCTCCTCGGGCCGAGAAGCAGACACCAATACGGACACCAGGAGTCTGTCCTTGTCCTCTCCCTGGACGTTTCTCATTGTGGTGTATATTAGCATTAGGTAATATAGACCTCAATGCACTTTGCTTTGACTTGAATCAGCTCCTTCCAGTGTACCTGTATAGGTAATACCAAGAACTAGCCACTGGAGGGCGCCAATGTCTTAAATGTGAAACACTTCAATTTGTGGATATTTGCACAGGTACTTTATTTATTTTTTAGAATAATATCATTTAAAAAAACAGGATTTATATCAGTCAGTTGATGGCTGTATATAAAATATATGAATATAGTATATATCTTAGAGCTCAAGGTTTATTTATAGCTAGAGCAAGGGAAGTAATTCTAGTTAAAAGCAGATTCTGTCAGTGACAATGGGGAACAAAACCAACCTGCAATCCTGCATGACTTAAGAGTTTGGGTTTTAGGGGAAAAAATGAAACATGATGCACACCTAGGATTGGAAGCTTTGTGAAATGCAGACACGGTCGTTTTTAGATATGAATTGATATGAAGGAACGGTGCTTAATGTCGCACCTGGTCCTTTTTTCCCGTTCACAGAAACAAACAGGAGGTTTTTAGGTGAAATACAGTGACTTCACTCCACCTTGTTTGCTAGAGGATAGGTTCAGTACACTCAAGAGGGCTTATAAGTATTTAACATGCCATGAAATGTACCACAACGGACAGCGTGTAAGAGAAAGCTTCAGTCTGGACGCTTTCAGTGGGAATAAATTGTGCAGTTTGGTTCTATTTTAACTTGAATTTAAACCGATCCCAATAAACCCTGAATTGCATTCAAGCCATAGAAAATGTCACGTCACTGTCTCCTGATCGCAAATATGAATCAGGTTGTTTGCGAAGCCTTTTCGGTGGAATGAAGTGAAAAATGGGCTGAAATAACTTAGTGTAAAACTCACTCTTAGTATAAGATGGATGAACATTGTCTTAAGGTGGAATCTACTGTGAAAATTTCTTGAAAAGATTTTGTTGACCTGATTGTTGTGTGTACCTGCTCAGAGACAGTGTGTCACTGGTCTGGTTTTAGATGGTGGATGGTACAGTATTAGGACCCCAGGGGGCTCAGTATTTAACATGCACTGTCATTTCAAAAACTGATTTTGGAAACAGTTGATGTTATATGCAAAAGAGACTGAAGAACACACACAGTTTGACCTGTATGAGTAATTTTACACAGCTCTGCTGTTTAATTCCTCCCCTCAGAAACAAACTGTAAACTGAGATCGAGTGGTTGTGGTTTATAAGGAGAACATGGAGCTGAAGATTAATAAAATTCACTGATGTTGGCATTTTCTCCCTTTATTTTGGTGTCTTGTTGTTAAAGTTACGACGCAATCTGATTATTTGTTAAAGCAGTTAGTTAACAGTTACCCCCAAAATCCAAACTACATGAAATAATGATTAGATAACCCTTGTTTTCTTCAAGTTATTGTTCATTTCAATGCCTGGTACAACTAAAGGTACATTTGTTTGGACATATATAATGATAACAACAAAAATAGCTCATAATAGTTTATTAAAGAGCTGATATCTAGACATTTTCCATGTTTTTTTTAATAATGATTTTGGTTATTATCAAGAAAACCATGGAAAATGGCTAGATGATGGCTCTTAGATTAAACTCTAAAAACTGTATTTTCTAGACATTTCTATGGTTTTCTTGATAGTAAACAAAATCATTATCAAGAAAACCATGTTAAATGTCTCGATATCAGCTCTTAAATTAAACTCTTATGAAATATTTTTGTTGTTATCATTATATTCGTCCAAACAAATGTACCTGTAGTTGTACCAGGCATTTAAATTAACAAGAAATTGAAGAGAACAAGGGTTGTCTGATAATTTTTTTCGATGACTGTCGGTCATGATGAGCATGTTTTAATGTTTTTGTCAGCGAGGACCCAAGTGCAAATGAGAGGTTGAAGAAATATCAATAGCTAGCCCAGCTAGGGAAACACAAATTTAGGCCTTCAGATTGCAAATTCTCGAATTTTGTAAGCTATGATGCACATTTTAGTCGACTAAAATGTTACAAAAAAAATGTTTCAATGTCGCATATAAGCTACACAGTTTTCAATTAAAGAAAACAAATTGCTTTGGGCTGACACCAATGATAATTGCATATCTGAAAGTAAAGAAATAACCGTATAATTTGTTTGTTACAGCCACAGGGAGCCACTGCAGACGGCCTGAAGGGCCACATGAGGCTCTGGAGCCATAGGTTGCCTACCCCTGTCCTAGACTGATAAATATCAATGCATGTAAATGGAAAAATATATTGTTGTTTTTTTTGGGGGTGGGGGGATGAGCTGTCCCCTTTAATAGCTCATCTGACAAAGTGCACTGCACTGCAAAAAACATGAAGCTTACCAAGTATTTTATTCTTTTATCTAGCAATAGAATCTTAATTTTATTGTTTTGAGTATAATTGACCTACTGACCATAGCTTTATGTGTTTATTTAATTATTAGTATTACAGTGCAAAAAACAACTGACAAAAGATAAGAAGTAAATAACTAGAATTAGTAAAAATATTTCGGCACTGGAAAAACAATGATGGGTTGAAATAAATACAAAAATACTTATTTTGAGCAATTGTGGCTTGAAAAACCCAACCGTAGCCAGCAATACTTGAAACGAGCACGTTTTGGTGATAGAAAATGCTTTTGAAAAATCATTCAAACTACATGCAACTAAAACTCTCAATTTGAACCAATATTTTAGGTAAAAACTCACCATATTTAACAGTTGAATAGATTGAAAAGCATGAAAAAGCTCACAATGTCAATCCTAAAAGCAAGTTTTTAAACAATAAGATAATTACATAAGCACATAATAATAATAATAATAATAATAATTAAATGAGCACATAAAGCTATGGTCAGTAGGTAAATTATACTCAAAACAATATAATTAAGATACTATTCATAGATATAAGAAGAAAATACTTGGTAAACTTAATGTTTTTTGCAGTGCATGTTGGTTGAATGTTATTTTAAAAGCATTTTCTATCCACCAATATGTGCTCGTTACAAGTATTGCTGCCTTATTTTAATGTTACTACAGTCGGCCTTTTCAAGCCATAATTGCTCAAAATAAGTATATTTGTATTTATTTCAAGACATCATTGGTTTTTCCAGTGCCAAGATATTATTTTACTTATTTAAAGAATTCTTACAAAGAAAAATTTACTTACTGCACTTGCAGATAATTATTATATTTCTTTTTTTTTTTTTACAGTTGGTTTTTGCAGTGTGAGTATTAGTACATTATTCTAATCTTTGTTCACTGTCATTTTATTTCCAGTTTCTGGTGATGCAACACAAAAGATCAAAATGATTCATTTAGTTGTTTTAATGGGGTACTTTTTTATTGAACAGCTTCCATTATCATTACTTTTTAGAACAAAAAGTAGGTGATGCCACGTATGCCGGGCGAGGCCGGCTCAGTGGAGGCTGATCCCAGGATGTTACCAATCAACACAAGAGAACGTGAAAAAAAACCAAAAGGGCAGAGGAAATAGGTGAGCAGAGTCAAGAGTCTCTTGGTGAGCGGCTGTTTTCTCTGCACACCTTCATCTGGCTCGATTGCACATGAATGGTCACGAGATAAACAAAAGATTGTCCCTCTTTACTTCTGGGCGGGGATCATGCTGTCGATGGCCTCTCCCTTCTCCAGCTTCTTCTCCATCTCAACCATGAGCTTGACACCGTCAACCACCAGCTGGACCTGTGCCACCTCGGAGGAGCCCAGACGGTCAGCGTTGGAGATGTCGAACACGCCACCAACTGAGGCAGTGTCCACACCACCTAGAGAGGACAAAAGATGAGGTACACATTACAGACACTGCAAAAAGCCAGCTCTCAAAAAGAAGAAAAAAAGTACAAAAATGAGGTGTATTTTGATTAAAAATAGCAAAATTATCTGCCAATGGAACAAGAAAATTTGGCTTGTCAAGACTTTCCAAAACAAGTAAAAATATCTAATCTTAACCCAATATCTAATCTTAACCCGTTATCAGGCAAAGAACCATATTTGGTAACTTGAGCGGACATTTTCTTTTTTCTTTTTTTACTTGAGTGGACATCTGTAACAGGTCTCCTCGCTCTCTGTGAGCTCATAGAACCACATGGATTTCTACATCACAGATAGTGACACTGTGGCATCTGACCAATCAGTAAATCACACAAGATTCAAGCTTTCCTTTATTGTCATTGTATTAAAAAAGTATACAACTAAATTTGCGTGTGCTTCTCATATATAAGGTGCTTTAAAAAGACATTCAGACATTACGCATATGTAATAAGTAGTCTAAAAAGATAATAAATAGTTTAAAGGTAAAAGATAAAGTGGTGATGGATGCAAATTATGTGTAATTGTCTATTTAGGGTTGCTGTGGGAAAGAGACTATAATAAATATCATAATAATAATGACTCAATTGACCTCAATTTGCAATATAAAAATGAAAGATTTTGCAAAAAGTCTTGTAATATCCTCCAATAACACTTCAGGGTTGACATTTTCAATTTCCAGGAGTGCCCTATAAAGGGTTAACAAACCCCAAAAATACCTTAGAATTTGTGTAATCTAACTAATACTTTTTTTTTTCTTGATTGTTGTTGTTAAATGTTTCATGTGAAATGTTTAAATATCAAGTGTCAGTTTACAGCGATGTGCCAATGTACTAGTTAATTACATACATACTACACAACAATAAACACTTCTATTGTTTCATTGATAATAATACAATTGATTCCATCTGGCTGCTTGTTTTAAGTATGTGAAGAGGTAAAATTATGTCAAAGTTATGATTTCTTAGTTATGCTTGAAATAAGAAATTATTACTTAACTTACTAAATAGCATTTTTCTACTTGTAAGTGTTGATGAAACAGCTTTGTAACTTTTGATATTCTAGTTTCAAGCATGTATTTACTCAGTATAGGTCATAACATCTCAGTAACAAGCTGTAATATCTGATTTAGATAATTAAGGACCAAAACACTTAAAACAAGTGAAACAGTTGTTTAAGTAACTTTAATATAAAAATGTTTGAGATAGAATTTACTTATTTTGACCACATTAAATATAATCTTTATGTGTTTGTAATTCTAAATCAAGATACTTTTGAATGAATCCAAGACAATAGAATTAGTCCGTTTTTAATTGACACTTAACATTTCCTGTTAAGTTGTTACGAACTCAACTTGTAACGTAGTTAGTTTTCATTAATAATATTGCGTCACTGCAATATTGCAGTGCACCACTCTGAAATATGAAAGAGTGGATATATGTGTACCTGTGCCACGCTTCTGCAGACGCAGCCTGGTGAGGATCTCCTCGAATTTGGCATGTGTGCTCAGCTTGGGCAGCTTGACGTGGACGCCACCACGCAGGCCGGTTCCCAGGTTGGAGGGGCAGGTCAGGACGTAGCCCAGATGCTCGTTCCACATGAAACCGTGGTTGTGCTTCTTGAAGATCTCCTCAATCTGGCGGAAAAGAAAAAGGAAGAGTCAGAGGAACATCCAGCAGTGACCCACACTGCTTCCACTCAGTCACATCATGGCTTGTTTTGAACTACAGTCATGGAAAAGACCACACTTGCTTTTTCT
The DNA here is from genome assembly GCF_030273125.1 of Centropristis striata. Taxonomy (NCBI): domain Eukaryota; kingdom Metazoa; phylum Chordata; class Actinopteri; order Perciformes; family Serranidae; genus Centropristis; species Centropristis striata. The sequence continues at coordinate 23,381,863 of NC_081531.1, read as the reverse complement.
TCAATTTCTTTTTCATGTTAATGCCTGGTACAAATAAAGGTACATTTGGTTGGACAAATATAATGATAACAACAAAAATAGCTCATGAGAGTTTAATTTAAGAGCTGATATCTAGACATTTAACATGGTTTTCTTGATAATAACCAAAACCATTAACAAGAAAAGCATGGAAAATGGTATATTTGTCCAAAAAAAATTGTACCTTGAGTTGTACCAGGCATTAAAATTAACAACAAATTGAAGAAAAAAGGGTGGTGTAATCATTTATTCAATGATCAGTGGCTTCTTTTAAATCTTTTCTAAAAACTCACTTTTTGGCCTTCTCTTAATTTCCTTTTATTATCATTGTATGATTACCTTGTTGTGATTGGTGATTTTAATTTTTAATTTTTTTAAGTCCAATGTAATTTCTTTTTTTGGGTTTAATTTTGTTGTTGTCAGTATTTGATATTTTTTATTTCTGTTGTACAGCACCTTGTAACTCGTTTTTGAAAGGTGCTATATAAATAAAGTTATTATTATTATTATTATTATTATTATTATGATTGTATATAAGTGTACCTTCTGCAGGCCGACGCAGAAACGCCTGAAGACCTCCCTCATGTTGCCGCCAAGCTGCATGGAGATGACACGCAGGTGATCCTCCTCGTTCACCCAGACCAAGAAGGTCTTGTTCTCGTTGTGCCTGAAGACATGAAAGCAAAGGATCAGCACACAGTGACACACAGAAACATAACGAACATGGAAAAATCCACTTCTCCAAGAGTTTTGAAAAGTGTTTTTGCAGCTGGCCTGCTGACAGTTATTGGGTGATTGTCATGAAGCCAGTATAAGTTATGTCTGTGAAGATTATAAGGACATACTTTATTAAACAAAATATATTTCACTATAATAGCCATAAATAGCCATAATGAGGCACAATTCATTGTTTTGTGTTAAAATAATATTTTCTATATTTTTAAACATATATTTGACTCACAAATTCATTACTTTAATGCGTCCAGATAAAATATCATGATTTCCCCACATTTATATACAATAAATATTTAATAAACTTTATAGAAATAAACATACATTTGTTTAGAAATGTATAAATAACAGAATATAATCAAATATAATGGTTTTAACAATGTATAAAGAACAAAATCTGATAATGGTTACGGTAATGATAGAATTGTTTGAATTAAAATATGTGTATATTTTAATAAAATACACTTTGGTGATACCAGCTACCCTTGAGCATATTTAAGTGCTTGCCAAAGAAAAGGAAAAAATGTGTTACGGTAATGAATTTTGTTGCTTACAGTGCAAAAATGTCTTAAAATGAAATAATAATAATAATGAAATAATGAGAATACCTTAAAAATGTTCAAATAGATTATAAATTCATATTAAACAGTGACTTTAGATTGTATATGTTATAAAGGGTCAAAGAAAATATGTATTCAATGCTCTCAGATTTTTTCTATGAGCTGTACCATGTTAATGAGAATCAGCCTGTTGGTGGTACCCACCAGATGCCTCTGCCGTCGGGCCAGTCACGGGCCATGCCGGCGCAGGTCAGCAGGGGAGAGACGGGCTTGTCAAACAGGAAGTGATCAGCGATCAGCTGCTCCTGCTCGGCATCAGTCATAGACTTCAGGGGGTAGTACTTTCCCTTGAACTCACCATCCAGGCTGGTAAGAGCTGGAGAGACACATGTCCTATCAATAGACTGAAGCCATCTCAATTGGAAGCACTGACGGCTTTTGTTAGGAGTTCTATCACTTAACAAGACATTTGACTGATTTGGAATCAAACAAACAAACAAACAAAACGTATTCTAACTCTTCTCCTAGAGCAACACTGACCGGTAACACTTTACAATAACCATCTAAGTGATGTGTATAGATGGTTTATAGACCACCAATTATTAATCATTTACAAAATTCTATACATATTTAATCTTTAAATGTTTTCAAACAATTTCTTAAAGGTATAAGAATCATTTTGAAATCATTTACATACTTAATATGGTGTTAAAAATGTTATTATGAGTGCAAAACTATTAATAAACTAAGAATTATAATGTAATTGTTTGTTTATGGTAAAGAAACTAACAACTTACATTAATATACCTTGTATTTGGCATTTATAAATTATAGTTCAACATTAATACATTTTCTATTTACCATTCTAAATGGCCTATATACGATTTATAAATGATGATTAAACATTAATAAACTATCTGTTTATCATTTATAAATGATGGTTATTGTAAAGTGTTACCCACTGACCCACTACAAAACACCAATCTCTATCTATCTATCTATCTATCTATCTATCTATCTATCTATCTATCTATCTATCTATCTATCTCTACACTTTCCTTTTCCATTGAATTCTTTGTTTGAGCTTCGTGCAGCACCCTTTGCATATATGCATACAGTCATACAAAAAATGATTAGACCACCCTTGTTTTCTTCAGTTTCTTGTTCTTCTTAATGCCTGGTACAACAAAAGGTCCATATAATGATAACAACAAAAATAGCTGATAAGAGCTGATATCCAGACATTTTTCATGGTTTTGTTGATAATAACCAAAATCATTATCACAAAAACCATGAAAAACTAAATTAAATTAAACTCTCATGAGTTATTTTTGCTGTTTTGATTATGCAGGTGCATCTCAATAAATTAAAATATAGAAACGTTTATACATGTCAGTAATTAAATTTTTTTAAAAGTGGAAATAAGACATTATATAGATCCATTACACACAGAATGAAACATTCCATGTCATACTTTATTTAATGTATTCTAATTATAATGATTATGGCTTACATTTAATGAAGACCTTAAATTCAGTGCCTCAAAAATAATTTGATTATTGCAAAAGACCAATTTTAAAAAGTATATTTAATATATAAATATTGTCCTCTGAAAAGTATGTCCATCTATATGACTCAATACTTGGTTGGAGCTGTTTGACTTGAACTACTGGAAATGGACTTTTCCATCATATTCTAATTTATTGAGATGACATTGTTTTTGTCCAAGCAAATGTTCCTTTAGTTGTACCAGGCATTAAAATGAACAAGAAATTGAAGAAAACAATGGTCTGATCATTTTTTCCATGACTGTATATGGAATCCAACTAGTTATAACTTACCCTCAACGGACAGCTTCTCAATGTTTCTGCGCTCGCCACGGCTGTTGTGGGGGGGCAGGGTGAATCCCTTGATGCTGCGGCCAGTACGGACACGGCTGGACAGAACGTAGTTGGGGTCCAGGTCGTCACCACCCTAATGACAAAATAATAAAGTCTGATTATGAGGCCAATCAGAGGCCAAAAATGAAGGGCAGTGGGCATCGTCACCATTAGTTTCCTATTTGTCTGGTTGAAGTTGCAAATCAACAAAATTATTTTTATGATACTGAGATACTTTGACCCTTTTTCGGGCGAAGAACTTTATTTGGTAACTTCAGTGGATATCTAAATGAGGTCCCCATGTCTCTCTGTGAGGTCGTACAACCACATGGATTTCTTCCAGCGAATCAGCAAAGATCAGGCTACGTCACAGACTGTGACACCATGACATCTGACCAATCAGTATGATAATAATATAATAATATTTAAAAAAGTTTTAAAAAATTGAAAAAAATCAGCAAGAAAAAGTCGTACAAATGGAGTTATTCTGCAATGACTTGTACTGGGGGGGGGTAATATTTCGAGAAAAAGTTGCAAATTTACTAGATTAAAGTGGCAAATCTACAAGAAAAAAAGTTGCAGATTTAAGAGATTTAAAGTGGCAAATGTGCGCAAAAAAAGTTGCAGATTTACGAGAAAAAAGTGTGGGGGGGAAACAACTTTTTTCTCGCAGATTCACCACTTTAAATCTCATAAATCTGATTTGCCACTTTAATCTCGTAAACTTTTTCTCTAGGGTTGAAATTTGGAATTTTCAAGTATTTCAATGAGTGTCCTACTAAGGTTTAATGAATGAAAACTGAGATACTGCACCTTCAGGTTCTCGAAGTTCAGGTCGGTCTTGTGCTTGTCAGTGGCCTTGTATCCACCATGACGGTCGGAGATGATGGGGTCGAGCAGATCCTTGAAGACCTCGTAGGACTCCTCATCACCAGCGACGCAGCCAACAGTCATGATGAAGGGGTGACCTGAAGGCAGGGAGCCAATCGGAATACAGCAGTTAGATGGGAGCCAAGATGTGATGTGGTTCATTTGTTCACAAAATAATGTAAGAAGAGTTGAACTGTCTGTCTTGTCTCACCGGGGTTGTCGACACCAGTCTGGATGACGTCATCCAGGGTGTAGCCACTGGGTGTCTGCTTGTCCCTCAGCTTGCCATAAATCTCCTTGGTCAGCACCTTGGCCATATGGTTGTTGTGCTTGGACAGGTCGGGGAACTCCTCCTCAACTTTGTAGTTGAGTTTGAAGTTGTTGTGGGTGTTTCCGAAAGGCATGATTGCTTTCTAACACTGAAAAAGAGAGGGAGACACAGACAGGAACTTGATCAAAGGCTGAATGATCAAAAAACAATTCATCCTAATCTGATACTGTCTGATACTGCACACAAATCTTCCCGCTTTTGGAGATATTCTGCAAGACAGCTGCAGCTTTGAGTTGTTAGCGGTGTCGGCAGAGGAATCCTGGTAACAATTGTCACTCACTTTTCACCGGCTCAAATGTCCGGATGAAATAGAGATGGGGAGGAGCAAGTGTTGGCTGGGTATTTTTAGCATCAGCCCGTCTGACTCTATACCATTTCTTTCAAATGTCCTCAGCATATACAAGAGGATTTTAATTCACTTGGCACACACAGGACTGCAGTTCTTCAATTTACATGTTGACACATAAATACACATGAAGAAGTGTTTGCTGTTCATGTTTTACATACGTATCCCCTTTAAAAACACTCGACACCCTCTTTGTATCACACTTGTTTCAGCCCTCACCCTGCAGGTTCAAACACTTAGTGCATCACTTTAACTTGCCACTATGCTGAACTCCTGACAGATGTCTGACCAGCTGATGCTTCCCGTCAATCCAATCCACTGCAGGGGCGGGTCTACAGGGGGTGGGGGCATTAGGGGCCCCACCCCCTGCCACCCCACCCCCCTAAAGGCATTAAGCAAGATTACCAGGGGTGATTCTAGGTCTTCTTGTGCAATGCCACTTTTAATGTAATACCACCTGAATTCGGGCAAGTGGCACTGGTAAGCCAATTTTCATTGCTGTATTTATTTCTGGTAGAATTTCATGATTCACTCCGACTGGTAACGGCCCCACCTCATTTTTTAAAATCCTGAAATCGCCTCTGCTCCACCAGATCTTTTTATTTCTAATTATACATGGTATAATTAATTTCATATTCCCCTGATGGGCTGATCACATCATGAAAAAAGACTGACAAATGCAATGAAACTCTTGCAAATATTTTGAGATTTATGAAAGTAGCACTTTTTTATGCAGTTATGTCTTAAAAACTGAAAGGCCTACTTAAAAATGTGACTCTTAAATTGCAAAAAAATGCATGGCTGGACATCCAATGCCTTCAGGCAGTCTCTGACATGTCTCAGACTGTGAAGCACCTGTCCACATAAATCAGCGCCCAACCATTTGCATGGAGCATGAATATATGTAGTGATACAAGTTAGTGCAACAACAGAGCAGCTACCACATCATGATGTCGCTTTTTTTCATTAAACATACACATTACATCAACAACAACAATCTGAAAACAAAAATTCAACGGCCTCTGATACCCAGTAGGTCTCTTTTTCTCCAGAATGCATCATAAGGATTCAAACATCCCAGAGCTGTTGTGCATTTATCCTTTCATTGCAGACTTTCAGTCAAAAGCACTTCATTGCAAAAAAAGCAGCCAAAAGTAGTTATTTTTCTCCGTTCTAAATGTTTGAATGGTTCTCTCCGAAGCCGCACGTCTCCAAATATTTGCTCCTCCTCCTTCTTTAATGCCACAAAACTACTAATCTCTGTTATATTTCTTTACCTTCACAGCAGACAAGAAATGGAGGTAACAGTCCTTGGGATCAGATCCTGTTCACCACAGCCAAAATAGGGGTCACCCAACTCTGGACGTCTTTGCTGCCTGTTTATATACCCAGCACACACTCGCCCATTGGCTTGTCCATTTTAGTGCCTGCTGCGTCCTCATTGGCCAGATCCTCTGTACTGATACTCTGAACAGTTTATGAAAGGGACGCATTTACATCTCAGCCATCCAAGACGGGTACTGCAGCTGGACCCCCACCCCCCTCTTCCTCACTGCCCCTCACCCACCTTTCGCCCATACATAGCACCAGGCGGTGGGGGTATCTGTGAGGGGAGGGTGGCGGGGTCACAAGGGTAGCTGGCGGGTGGTGTTGGGGGGGAGCTGAAGCCACTGAAAAAAGCTGAGCCTCACTTTTGCCAAGCATGCCGTGGTGATCAGGGGTCCTTGTGTGCAGCGTGAAGGTTGCAAAGCGTTGGTAATCTGCTCTCTCTAATCAAATGGCCATATAGAAATGCTATCTAAAGAAAGGTTTTATCCTGCAGATGGTAGTCAGAGTTATCTCTGACAAATATCTGGTTAGGACCAATGCTGACTACACTGTTAAAAAAAACCCTGTTGTTTTTTACGGTAAAAAACGGCAGCTGTGGTTACCAGAACTTTACCGTAATAAATAAGGTAGAGCTTTTACAGTAAAAACATATTAGCACTGTTGATTTTACGTTTAAGATTGCCATTTTATTCCATTTTGTACTGTATAAATAAAAGGTTTTTCCATCAAAAGAAATGCTGTTCTGCCATATAATAGACAAAAAAATACTTTATAAATGCCGCATAAATTTAATATTTTACCATTAAATATAACAGTATATTTTTGTTAGAGATATGGTGTTTAGTACATTTGACAGTGAGAAAAAGTATTTTTTACAAAAGATAAATGCAAAAATTACAGTGGTGGCTTGTATATATATTACATTAAATACATATTACAGTGCATTTTACAGTGGAGTAATGTATTTTTCAAAAAATAAAACTGCAAGAAATCCTGTTTTGGCTGATATATACATTTACGATGTTTCATTGTTACTGAAACTGAATTAACCCATTTATCATTTTACGGTCTTTTACTGTCATGGTTTAGCAGTTTTTCACCCTAAAATCTACAGACATTTTTTACAGTGTATGTTAAACCTAAATGCTTAACATTTGATGGAAACCTCCTTAATGATGAGTTATGGTCCTCTGAAGGCAGATTGGTTAGTAGGGAAAATCAGTGATTGGTGCATTGGTGAGAGAAATAAACTAATTCTGTTTACAGGTGCATCTCAATAAATTAGAATTTGATGGAAAAGTCCATTTCCAGTAGTTCAAGTCAAATAGCCCCAGTCAAGTATTAGCATAGTACATTCCTCTGTAGTGCCCCGGTGGTGGAACCAACTTCCAAACTCCATCCGTTCCACTGAGTCCTTCTCAATCTTTAAGAAGAGACTGAAGACCAACTCTTTACTGAACACCTTCACATTTGATCTACATAGATGACAACGATAAGTAACTCACTGACCGCTCACATGACCTAAAATAACTAATGGACTCAAACTTAACCCTTGACTTCATCTTTGCTTGTGTTGTATTACTCTCATTTGTACGCCGCATTGGACAAAAGCGCTGCTAAATGGCATTGTAGAATTGTAGAATATAGATGGACATACATTTCAGAGACCAACATTTACATATTAAACATACTTTTTAAAATTGGTCTTTTGTAATATTCAAATAAATTTTTAGCTCTTCATTAAATGTAAGCCATAATCATTATAATTAGAAGAAATTAAATAAATGAAGACATTAAATGTTTCATTCTGTGTGTAATGGATCTATATAATGTGTTATTTCACCTTTTTGAATTTAATTACTGACATAAATGAACTAGGAAATTCTAATTCATTGAGATGCACCTGTATTCCCTTCCAGGGGGCCCATTTCCGTAAAACCGGTTTACCAAATAAGCCAGGCTTATTTTTGGTTCATCTGATTTATTTTCAGTTGTTCCATAAAGCAAATTCAACATAGTTCAAGTTCTGTTACTATGACGCTTTTGCTGAGGAACTAGTTGAAAGAGTTTTATGGAACCGACTGAAAATAAAATGGTTCTTGGAGGATGATTTGCTAAATCCTGGATGACATTATCTTTGGTAATAGTGCACTCTTATTTTGAAATATCGGCTGAATCAGTGAAGTCGAAAACATGATCAGTATTCATTTTATTGGCTGACTGCTGCTGATTATTTACACTCCAGCCTTGTCAGCATGCATTCATAATCTCATTTTATGTTCTTGCATTTTGTTCTACATTGTGTTACATTTCTTCACTGGTGAACCAATATTTCCAGTGGCTTGCACCACGATGCTAACTCATTGAATTGCATCTAAATTTCAACTAGGCTGAACTTTGGGCACTGCACATTGTGACCTACCTGCGTGGCCAATAGAAATGTGGTAAAAATTAAGGATTAAAATAGTATTGTGTGTGCCTGCTTCTTTTCTGCTTGTATCAAAAGCAATTTGAAACATCCATCCATCCATCCATCCATTCTCATCCGCTTATCCGGGGCCGTGTCACGGGGGCAGCAGGCTCAGCAGAGCAGCCCTTCTCTCCAGCCACAACGTCCAGCTCCTCCTGGGGGACCCCAAGGCCTTCCCAGGCCAGGCGAGAGATATAATCCCTCCACAGTGTTCTGGGTCTTCCCCGGGGCCTCCTACCAGTTGGACGTGCCCGGAACACTTCTAACGGGAGGCGCCCGGGAGGCATCCTTACCAGATGCCCAAACCACCTCAGCTGGCTCCTTTCGACGCAAAGGAGCAGCAGCTCTTCTCCGAGCTCCCTCAGGATGTCTGAGCTCCTCACCCTATCTCTAAGGCTGAGCGCAGACACCCTACGGAGGAAACTAATTTCAGCCGCTTGTATCCATGATCTTGTTCTTTCGGTCACTACCCAAAGCTCATGGCCATAGGTGAGGGTTGGAACGTAGATGGACCGGTAAATCGAGAGCTTTGCCTTCAGGCTCAGCTCCTTCTTCACCACAACAGTCTGGTACAACGCCCGCATCACTGCTGACACCGCACCAAACCGCCTGTCCATCTCACGCTCCATTCTACCCTCACTGCTGAACAAGACCCCGAGATACTTGAACTCCTTCGCTTGAGGCAGTACCTCTCTCCCCACCCAGAGGGGGCAGTCCACCATTTTCCGGCAGAGAACCATGGCCTCAGACTTGGAGGTGCTGACTTTCATCCCAACTGCTTCACACTCGGCTGCAAACTGCCCCAATGAGTGCTGGAGGTCCGGCCTGATGAGGCCAAAAGAACAACATTGTCCGCAAAAAGCAGAGATGCAATTAGCCCAGTACCCCATATTCCCGCAGGTTGTAGGCCTTCTCCAAGTCCACAAAACACATGTAGTCTGGATGAGCAAACTCCCATGACCCCTCCAGAAGTTTTGCAAGGGTAAAGCTGGTCCGCTGTTCCACGGCCAGGACGGAAGCTACATTGTTCCTCCTGAATCTGAGGTTCGACAATCGGCCGGAACCTCCTTTCCAGCACCCTGGAGTAAACTTTCCTGGGGAGGCTGAGCAGTGTGATCCCACAGTAATTGGAACACACCCTCCTGTGCCCCTTTTTAAAAATGGGAACTACCACCCCTGCCAATCCACATGTTTCTAAAAAAAAAAGTAAACAAATCCTTTTCCTCTTCTAACTTAACCTTTTTTGCAGTTTTGCAGTTAGTCAAGTCAAAGTTTTTTATAGAGCACATTTAAAAACATCCTCATTTGACCAAAGTGCTGTACATTCATTAAAATACAATAAAATCATACACAATTATAGTAATGAATAAAAAACAAAAAATCAATACAATAATAATAAAACAATAAAACATTAAAATAATAATAAATTCAAATATTTGTGATGAGTTCCTGCTTTTTTACTCAAAGCATTTCAAACTACATTTAGTTTGGTTCTTTTTTGTATGCAAAGTTGTTGTTTTTCTTCCTCAATAGGGGGAGGAGAATATAGACTAATCAAACCAGGCCAAACAGAGAGGGGAAGCAGTCCAGATCGTCAAAATTGTCACTTTTTCAGAGCTCATTTTGACTTTTTACGTTCAAACAAAGCCAAAGTGAATTATGAGTGCAGTCATAGAGACGTTTCTTAATGACACTATTTTATTTGGAAAACATAACATCAGTACTAAAATGTTAATACATGCTTGTTTTTTTAAAACAGACTCAAAAACGTTTATTTGGCTATTGTGTTGAATTGCATTACACTGTGCAATTAATGTTGCTGTGTTTAGCCTTTCTATGTTGACACACACATTGAACCTGCAGAGGATCTCCCTCAAATCAGCCATGACTCAGTCCGCCTCTAATTAATATGGCAATTATCAGACATGGAAACTCTGATGGGAATACTGACTGTCACAGGAATGTTGAGGATGAAAGACGATGCCATCTTTGACATTAGTTTCATTAGCCTTCCTCCTTTGATACTGTATTCTCTCCAATGTCTCACACTATTTTACTAATGCTTATGCTCTGCAGCCGCTTCACAGACTGCTTCAATACAGTTGTGTACAGAAAAAATGAAAGACATTTTTATTCCATGGTCAATGGGCTTCAACTATTTTTTAAGCTGTCATCCAAAAGCGGTCATCCAAATATAAACAAAAGTCGCTTTTTGAGGGGACATCAGGCCCCACATGAAAAAAATATTTGATTTCTGACTTTATTCTCAGAATTCTGACTTTATTCTCAGAATTCTGAGACTTCCGTACACCAATAGTAGCAATTTCCGTACATAATAAAATGTATATAGGGTGGAATTATTGGCCCCACGCCCCAATTACCTCTGGTCTCTATTTTGGTGAGCCTGGGCCACCCTCAGTCAAGCTCCCTCTCAGAGACACACAAGCTTCTTCACCACCGCAAGTTAGTCAGCACAAGGAGAAGAAACAGTGATACAAGATGTGCAAAAGTGTGGTCATGGAGGTCAGACGCTGCCATATTCGATGGCTCGGACTTGTCTTCAGAATGATCCACGGTCAGATCCCAAAGGCTGCACTAGTGAAAGGACTCCATCCAGGAAACTTGTTAAACCTGCTAACTGACAGCTGAGTTAAAAGAGATAGATGTAACACCTGGCAAGACACAAATGCAGCACAAGGTAGTGCTCGATGGCAAGAAACTGCTTTCTACTCTTATAGCAGCAAAAAAGGCCATTACCAGAAGATGGCTCAAGCAAGCAAGAAATGAGGACTGGATCAACATTATACAGGAAATCTACAAAATGGAAAAAAGTGACTTTTCAACTAAAATTGCAAATGGACTCATTTTATAAAACTTGGTCAAAATGGACAGAATATGTCAAGCCTATAAGATCTGACTTTATGTAAAGCTGTCGTTTAACTAACGTTTAACTAACGACAACTGCTGCAAATGATGATGCTATGTGAAAAAGATGATACTGTGTGGTATAGGTACCCCCCACCCCAACTGTTCCTGTTCTTTGTTCTGTATAAAATGTTAAAAAAAATTCCTCAATAAAAAGTAAATAAAAAAGATAGTGCTCGATGGAGGCAGATTGTCGAAGATTAAATAAGTACATTAGTTGGCCAGCACCCAAAGTAAAAGTTATTCATCAAATTCAAATCTATCTACAACCTTAATGTTTACACCACTAGTGTTGTTATACTGCAAGTAGAAAAAAAACTTTGAGCTGAAATAATAAAGGTGTAGTAACAAGTTAAATGGGGATCCAAAGGAGTATTTTGACAGGCACTGCTCCAAGAAGGGGGGCATCCCAGCCAGCAGCTGTGGCTGTGGGATGTCCCAGCCGTCTCTGACTGGGAGCTGACTAGCTCACACCTGCTTCTTCCAGTCCTCAGTATCATTACCACCAGCAGCCACCAGCACGTAGAACATTCCCCCCGCCCTCACAAATATCCAACCCAGTCCTGTCACATACCTCCAGCCTACATGTGACAACCTCTTGTCGTCACACATATACTGTATGTTCTCTAACCCTGTTGGCTTTTACCAATCTCTTTCCTCTTTTGTTTTTGCTGCTGTGTTCTGTGTTGGAGATGTGGGCGAGTTGAGAGTCAGGTTGTCGCAGCACTCTGGCATGGAATTGAAACCCCATCTCCTGTTACACAGCTGTCTGCTGCCTGTCCTTCTCCAGGAGGGAGCGAGGTCACCAAATTAGTCTCTGAGAAGGTTTTTACTATCACTCCATGCACCAATCTGATACCTTCTCCTCACACAGCATACAACACTGCTTTTGTCATATTATTAAAGCATATTGTCAGTTCCTAGATGTTGCATGGGAAGAGACATTTCTGCTATATACAGTCATGGAAAAAAATATTAGACCATTGTTTTCTTCAATTTCTTGTTCATTTTAATGCCTGGTAAAACTAAAGGTACATTTGTTTGGATAAATATCATGATAACAACAAAAATAGCTGATAAGAGTTTAATTGAAGAGCTGATATCTAGACATTTTACATGGTTTTCTTGATAATTATTGTGGTTATTATCAAGAAAACCATGGACAATGGCTCAATATCAGCTCTTAAATTAAGTCTCTCAAACAAATGTACCTTTAGTTGTACCAGGCATTAAAATGAACAACAAATTAGAGAAAACAAGGGCAGTCTAATAATTTTTCTCATGATTGTAGGTAAGAAAGACTCACAGCAGGTATGGCTAACTTTAATCTCCAGAAGGAAGTCGTATCACTTGAAAATGAGACACCAGATAGAGTTGCTAGCTGCTGACATTGTACCCGGAGCAATTAAATAATGTCAGTCTAGGACAGTTATGCAACTGGGTGGTGACGTGAAGATGTGCTCTTGTTGGCAGGGAAGTTTCTCAAGCTTCACAAGATGTTGAAACCTCCATCAGGCCACTGAAATGTTCACTCATTGCAGCTTTTACAACTAAGGATAGGTGCAGTTTCTTAGAGTGTGTGAATTACAACCATTTCTGTCTTCTTATCCCACAGGGTATGTCGGAGGAAGTGAGTATTAGTTTGTAACATTGCAGGACACTTTGAGACATATACAACTCGACCCTTGGAAAGGAATGTACACCAGCTGCACTGACCTATGTCAGAATAGCACAGTGTCAAGCTGCAGCTGTGTCCTGCGCTACACTCTGAGTATTAGGTGAGAGCATGTTATGTCACGTTGGTCAGGAACACTGCAAAAAGGGGTGTCTAAAAACCAGATAAAAACAGTAAATCTGAGGGAAATGATCTTGCTGCATGGACAGATAATTTCACTTGACAAGTTTTCTTGAGTTAAGATGATTAAATCTAGAAATAAGCATGTTGAATGCTTAAAATAAGAAATTAACTCTTAAAACAAGATAAATTAAAGCTGCGAGCAGCGATGAACTGGCCAGAGCAGAGTGCACTGCAAATTATTTGTTTCATACCAAACTTTAGATTTAGAAGTGTTACATAATTTATCTTGTTTTAAGAGTTATTTTTTTATTTTAAGCGTTCAACATGCTCATTTCCAGATTTAACAAACTTAATTTAAGAAATCTTCAACTGAAATTATCTGTCCACGCAGCAAGATCATTTCCCTCAGATTTAGTGCTTTTATCTGGTTTTTAGACTCACCTTTTTTGCATTAAATGGGGAAAAATGTATCATTTCACTTTCATCAATATTGAGACTTGTCAGCAGTTCCTGCATTATGAAACCATTTCATTATTTCAAACATGACTGTAAAAGCAACATTATGTGCTTGGCAACCAAATACAATGACATAGTAGCAAGGTTCTATAAATAACACCTTTATGGCAGACTATATTTAAAGCCTCTCCCACATTAAAACCAACACCTGTCCATAGAGACTGCAGATACACATCATGCACACAACATAACATTTAAGGGAATATATTAGTTCTTAAATTATATCTATGTTTTTTACAAATAAAATAAAATAATACACTTTATCTATAGACTGCCTAATGCCTCTGATGCCTTGAAAAAAAATATTATGAAAGATTTGAATAATGCAGATAGTTAACTGGCTGAATTGATTATTATGCAAGCTAAACTTTTGCAGGGATAGTTTACTCGGGCACCCGGGTACTTTACGTGGTGCAGTCCCGTTGAAGTGTTGGTAGTTGGTCTTTCTCCATTGAAATTAAAGCTGGCAGTCACGTGTACATAGTGTGGTCAGGGGGTGGCTATAATTATACCAGGCTTGCTTGTCGCTGTGTACCCTGTCAAACAGGAGCCCCCGCCCATCCAGGACCCAGATTCAATTTCATCGAGTCAGTTCTCTGTCCATCTCAGACCTGACCAGACTTCTCCCAGCTTTGGCTCCACAAAAGTGGAACCCATTTAATAAACCATTCCATAAAACTAAACACAAAATTAAGCATCATTAAATGTGTCACCAAGTGGTCAATGCTATTGTACACGAAAAGAACAAAAGTTTTGTAAACAACAGTTGAACAATTTCCTAATTTTCCACACTGTTATGTTGTGGAATATGAATATACAGTCATGGAAAAAAAATATTAGACCATTGTTTTTTCAGTTTCTTGTTCATTTTAATGCCCTGTACAACTGAAAGTACATTTGTTTGGACAAATATAATGACAACAATAAAAATATCTGATAAGAGTTTAATTTAAGAGCTGATATCTAGACATTTTCCATGGTTTTCTTGATAATGATTTTGGTTATGATCAAGAAAACCATGGAAAATGACTCAATATCAGCTCTTAAATTAAACTCTTATCAGATATTTTTGTTGTCTAAACAAATGTACCTTTAGTTGTATCAGGCATTAAAATGAACAAGAACTTGAAGAAATGAATGGATGAATATTTTTTATGACTGTATATTAGTTTTGTACACAACAGTAGAACAATTTCCTTATTTTGCCACTATTATGTTGTGGAATATGAATATACATTTCAAAGCTTTCATCAGACTAAAACACTGGTGAACTCTATTCTATAAAGAAAACAGTGGGTAGAGTGAGATTAGTGGTGTGGCATTTGTCCTCCACCTCATCCCTTCACCAGGGTATTAACAAATGAGTCATGCAGGTGCTGTTGCTAAGTAAATAGGTATGGCCCTTTCAATAGGATTAACTTCAACATGTGAACACAATGTGCTCTACTTGGAAAATGTTTATTTAAGCGTACCAAATATGAATCGGTGCATGTGAATGAATAAAGGGCCGACATTTCAGAGGCTTGAAGTACAGTATGTGACCATGGATCACTGCACATGCTGTACTGTGCAATGTAACATGCATCTACCCCTGGCTCACTGCCAAAACCATGGGGAATATATAAATATGGTATTTATGTTTCACTTATAGGTTTGTGTTACACATCTCTAGATGTCCACACAAGTGATCCTGCATTTATACGATAGTTTCATTAAAGTGATAATTAGGTTGTGGATTGGCGCTTTAAAGAGGTAATCCAGGTTCAAGCTTCTGTAAAGTCAAGGGACTTGTGTGAGAGAAAAAAAGGTCTAAATCAAAGCAGCAAAAGCCAAGGAATTCTTATGAGAGGCAGTATGGGCCATAAATCATTCTTCCCTCTCACATATACATAAAATACCTCTCACATTCACAGTTTTACCTCTCACCTTCACAATTTTTCCTCCCACATTCACAATTTTACCTCTCACATTCACAATTTTACCTCTCACATTCACAGTTTTACTTCTCACATTCACAATTTTTCCTCACATACACAATTTTACCTCACATTCAGAATCTAACCTCTCACATACACAATTTTACCTCACATTTACAATTTTACCTCTCACAGTCATAATTTTACCTCTCACATTCACAATTTTACCTCTCACATTCACAATTTAACCTCTCAGATACACAATTTTACCTCTCACATTGACAATTTTACATCTCACATTCACAGTTTTACCCCTCACTTTCACAATTTTACCTTTCACATTCACAATTTCACCTCTCACATTCACAATTTTTCCTCACATACACGATTTTACCTCTCATATACACAATTTTACCTCTCACATGCGCAGTTTACCTCTCACATTCACAATTTTGCCTCTTACATTCCCAATTTAACCTCTCACATACGCAGTTTTACCTCTCACATTCACAATTTTACCTCTCACATTCACAATTTTACCTCTCACATTTACAATTTTACCTCTCACATTCACAGTTTTACCTCTCACATTTACAATTTGACCTCTCACATTCACAATTTTTCCTCACATACACAATTTTACCTCTCACATTCACAATTTTTCCTCACATACACAATTTTACCTCTCACATATGCAGTTTTACCTCTCACATTCACAATTTTACCTCACATTCACAATTTAACCTCTCAGATACACAATTTTACCTCTCACATTTACAATTTTACCTCTCACATTCACAGTTTTACCTCTCACATTTACAATTTGACCTCTCAAATACACAATTTTACCTCCCACATTCACAATTTTACCTCACATTCACAATTTAACCTCTCAGATACACAATTTTACCTCTCACATTCACACTTTTACGTCTCACATTCACAATTTCACCTCTCACATTCACAGTTTTACCTTTCACATTTACAATTTGACGTCTCACATTCACAATTTTTCCTCACATGCACAATTTTACCTCTCATATACACAATTTTACCTATCACATTCACAATTTTACCTCTCACATACACAATTTTACCTCTCACAGTCATAATTTTACTTCTCACATTCATGATTTTACCTCTCAAATACACAATTTTACTTCTCATATACACAATTTTACCTCTCACATTCACAATTTAACCTCTCAGATACACAATTTTACCTCTCACATTCATAATTTTACCTCTCACATACACACTTTTACCTTTCACATTTACAATTTGACCTCTCACATTCACAATTTTACCTCTCACATACACAATTTTACCTCACATTCAGAATCTAACCTCTCACATACACAATTGTACCTCTCACATTTACAATTTTACCTCCCACAGTCATAATTTTACCTCTCACATACACAATTTTACCTCTCACATACACAATTTTACCTCACATTCAGAATCTAACCTCTCACATACACAATTTTACCTCACATTTACAATTTTACCTCTCACAGTCATAATTTTACCTCTCACATTCACAATTTTACCTCTCACATTCCCAATTTTACCTCTCACATACACAATTTTACTTCTCACATACACACTTTTACCTCTCAAATTCAAAATTTAACCTCTCACAATCACAATTTTACCTTTCAAATTCACGATATTACCTTTCACATACACAATTTTACCTCTCACATTCCCAATTTTACCTCTCACATACGCAATTTTACCTCTCACATTCACAATTTTACCTCTCACATTCACAATTTACCTCTCACATACGCAATTTTACCTCTCACATTCACAATTTTACCTCTCACATACACAATTTTACCTCTCACATACACAGTTTTACCTCTAACATACACAATTTTACCTCTCACATACACAATTTTACCTCTTATATTCACAATTTGATCTCTCACATTCAAAATTCTACCTCTCACATTCACAATTTTACCTCTCACATACACAATTTTACTTCTCACATACACAATTTTACCTCTCACATTCACAATTTTACATCCCACATTCCCAATTTACCTCACATTCACAATTTCACCTCTCACATACACAATTTTACCTCTCACATTCACACTTTTACCTCCCACATTCACAATTTTACCTCACATTCACAATTGTACCTCTCACATTCACAATTTTACCTCTCACATTCACAATTTTACCTCTCACATACACAATTTTACCTCTTATATTCACAATTTGACCTCTCACATTCAAAATTCTACCTCTCACATTCACAATTTTACCTCTCATATTCACAATTTTACTTCTCACATACACAATTTTACCCTCTCACGTGAGAGGTAAAATTGTGTATTTGAGAGGGAAGAATGAATTGTGGCCAATATGGCCCCTCATACATTGTGGTTCTGTACTTTTATTCAAACTTTAAAAAAGAAAAAGCTAAATCATAGAGAGAGAGAGAGAGAGAGAGAGTCTCTGAGTGGTATTTTGCTTAAAGTTAGCAGTAGTTAGCAGCAAGCTTACCAGCTACACTAATTCACTGGCCCTGTTAGTATATGCTGTATCACCAAGCTTAAAAAAAACAAATATTTCATAATACTACATTCACAACTGCTTTCACAGGACGAGCGGTCCTCTCCAGGACAATTAAACTGTGTGTACAGTCGGTGCTGCTGCCCCTTTAACCAGGGTTAAAGCAGTTATATTAAAGGGGCTTCTTCTTCATCCAAAGGCAGAGCTAAACTTCCTACTTTAGTTAATTAACTCGTGAATTATCAGGCAGCTCGATTTCACCTCTAACACGGTGGTCAGTAAACCCACAATCCTCTGGGGCAGAAGGGTAGACAACAGGTGTGAACTGTATATGGAGAGAACAGGTGGGGGAGTTATCACTGCCAACATGTCTTAGTTTTTTCTTCCAAACAATCGGGCTACTCTGACTTTTCAGATATATGACTTCTGTACTGATATTACTTTGTCTTTACAGACACTAAAACCAGACTGCTACCACCGCTGCGCCTGAATTAGACTGTTGAGGGTTTGAGAACATGTATTTGTTTTTTCTTAAAAACACCTGTCCATACAGTAACACATGTCTAACAATTGTCAGCTGTGATCATATTACTGAATGTCTTAAAAATGTTGTATAATCCTACAGTATGCTGAGCTGCTTTTGCAGCACAGCCTATGGCCTCAGTCAAAGACTTTCACATTGACTTTCACTACAAAGCTGTGGCATTGCATTTAAATGTGTTACACCCACACTGTTTTGTACTCTAAGAATATGTATGTATTTGGGATCATATTACTACAGTACAGTGTGTTGCCCTGCAGCAGTTCTCTCTTGGGACACAGTGTCTGCTGCCCCCTGTTGCTCCTCGGGCTCTCTGCCATCCTCTCATGGCTCTGAGTGGGTTCTTCTTATGTCATCAGCAGGTAAACTACAAATTAACCTCCTTGCAGTGGTGGAAGAAGTATTCAGATCCCTTACTTAAACCTCTGAACATCAAAATTTACTCAGGGTAAAAGTACAAAAGTATAAGCATCAAAATGTATTTAAGTATCAAAAGTAAAAGTACTTGTTATGCAGAATTTCCCCATTGAGGTTGTTTTAAATATTCAGAAGCAATGTTTCATTTTTCTCAAGGTAGGGCATTTTAACCACTTAATATACTGTTATCGGGCGGCTGTGGCTCAGTTGGTAGAGTGGGTTGTCCCCCAACCGAAGGGTTGGTGGTTCGATCCCTGGCCGTTGCAGCCTACATGTCGAAGTAGTGAATGAATTCCCAATGGTGGTAGGTGGCACCGTTTAGGGTAGCCTCTGCCACCAGTATGAATGTGTGTGTGAATGGGTGAATACTGTAGTGTAAAGCGATTTGAGTGGTCGCAAAGCGCTATATAAGTGCAGGTCCATTTACTATTTATGAGGTTAAATTAAAAACATTTTTAAAAAAGTCTAATCCCTTTAAATGTATCATGTTTTTCATTTAAATTGTGACCTGGAA
The DNA here is from genome assembly GCF_030273125.1 of Centropristis striata. Taxonomy (NCBI): domain Eukaryota; kingdom Metazoa; phylum Chordata; class Actinopteri; order Perciformes; family Serranidae; genus Centropristis; species Centropristis striata. Next base: position 23,362,168 of record NC_081531.1, on the reverse strand, counting down.
AGTAACAAGTAACTAAAGCTGTCAGCTAAATGTAGTTGAGTAAAAAGTACAATATTTGCCTCAAAATGTAGTGGAGTAGACGTATAAAGTTATGTAAAAATGAAAATACTCAAGTAAAGTAGAAGTACCTCAAAATTGTACTTAACAAGATGGAGTCTGGGGCTATTTTGTTAATTTTTGAATCCTTTCCATCCTGCCTGTATACACCACTTACATTTTTTTGAAATGCCATGTTGGTATATTTTTTTCAGCACAACCTTACCCATATGACCTAATAATAAAAGTTATATATATAATAATTTTTATTCTGACTGGATCAACATTTTGAACCAAAAAGAAACAAAGAAAAACCAACATTAGTGTGATCTTGTGTGATTCTGTCATCCAACTCTGGTTTTTATTCTAGTGGGACTCTATTTTATTTGTGTCTTGTGTGTTAAGCGTAAAAAAATTGGTCATTTTGTGTATTTTTTAATAATTTTGTGTCTTTGTAAGTCATTTTGTGTCTTTCGTTGTGTCTTTTTTAGTCATTTTGTGTCTTTTTTGGGGGTCATTTTGTGTCTTTTTAGTCCTTTTGTCCAACATAAAATGTGATTTTGAGTCTTTTTTTTTTTTACTTTCAAAACACTATCATGCTCAATAAAGAATTTTAAATGTTGCAAATGTGAACAAAGGTTGCAAATATAACATATAAGAGGGTTACATCCAGTTCTATCTTTTTATACTAAATCCACGCTGCTTTGTTTCCAAGTCTGGATTTGGAGCTTTTGGAGACTCCACAGGGTTAAGAACAGTACTTGAGTGAACGTACTTAGTAACTTTCCATTACTGGTTTTCAGCCTGCAGTGGAGGATGTGTGGCATGTCTGCTGTCCTGGTGTCAGTGGGGAGCTTGTTCCACTATTTTGGAGCCAGGCTGACAAACAGTTGTGACTTTGTTGAGTGGCAGCCGCCCTCTTGGTATTGAGGGAGTGGCAACATGATTGGCAGTAGTGGAGAGTAGTAGACAACTGTACTTGTTTATAACCAGTGGTGCTATGTAACTAAGTGAATTTACTCAAGTACTGTACTTATGTGCAATTTGGAGCTACTTGTACTTTACTTTGTACTTCTACTTCACCACATTTTGAGGAAAATATTGTACTTTTCACTCCTTTATATTTAGCTGACAGCTTTAGTCACTTTACAGGTTGAGATTTAACATGAAGAAATATATTAAATTTAAAATGATTACACGGGATTATAAATTAAACCACATAACAGTGTAATAAGTAGTTAAATGATCCCTAACTTGACATAATTAATAAATGCATTAATAATAATAATCTAATAAAATGTTTTGATATATAAAATATAAATATCTGTGAAATAATATCTGTGTGGGGTTATTCTGCATAGGGAATACTTTTACATTTGGCACTTTAAGTATATTTTAATGCTGATACTTTTGTACTTTTACTTACTTACTTTAAAATACGAATGCAGGACTTTTACTTGTAGTGGAGTAATTTCACAGTGTGGTATTACTTTTACTTAAGTAAGAGACCTGAATACTTCTTCCACCATTGTTTATAACCCACTATAATGTAGCTGTAATAAAATGTTTGCATTTAGGTCTATGTAGCTGCTGCAACAAAAGCTCTTGTGCTGAAAATATAACAATCATTAGTGCTACTTCTAAAAAAAATTATGTGTTCTGCTCCTCAAACCCCCAGTAGGCAGTTTAAAGTTGAGTCAACTGCTGACTGTACTGTTACTACTAAGATCCACAAGGTGGAGACATTTGTAAAGTATTTGCTATAATGTTAACTCAAACTTTCACAGTTGCTTTAGATGAGGTCATTTATAAGACATTTCCAACTCACTAGCATGTGTAACTCACTGGCAATCAGTGGTGGAAGAAGTATTCAGATCCCTTACTTAAGTAAAAGTAGTAGTACTATAACTAGTACCGCACTGTGAAATGTCTCCACTACAAGTAAAAGTCCTGCGTTTGAAACTTACAGAAGTAAAAGTAGGCCTCGGGGCAATCGCGCCGAGCACTGGTCCCATACTGCAATAGCTTGTATACGTCTACTTCTCCGGCATAATTTCACTGAGAGACTCCATTTAAACATTAAACATTAGACACAAGTCTTGTGTATTGGTGTATTAATCCACATTTCGATAGGTCATATAGTTTTTTTATCAATCCCTGTTCAATGACCATGATCATTTTTGGAGAAATTCTGAGATTATAATGGGTGTGTATTGCACGGAATGTTCGTGTCAGAGTGTGTGATGTCATTGCTCAGAGTGTAGAGGGAGAGGTAAAACTGTCAAAAAATAAATTTTAAAACTGCGCTCCAGGCCGCAAATTCCACTCTACAGAAATAATTTACACATAGAAACGTAGGAAAATTTGTCTTCTCACTCACAATCCTCTGGTAAAGCTGTCAGAGTTATAGTTTGGGCGTAAGACGCACAGATGATCCACCAACACCACCAACAGTCTCATTGGTTCCCATATTAAAAACGCAGGAAGATTTCGAAAAAAAGGAAGATGGAACAGTTTTTTTAGATTGCTCTAACAAAGCTATTTTATAATTTTTCTTAAAAAATCATCAAAAATCATACGTGGACGTTCAGGAAGAACTCAGGACGCTCAAAGTGCAGTCGGATCAATGATAGGTATTATGGTTTTGCCAAAAATGCTTTCTGTTCAAGGCCAGAAATTCCAGTCCACCTCCGGCTGCTGTCACTCTTTCATTAACAGGTGTTGTCATTTAATTCTGTTGATTGCTTTGATCTGATTGCCTTTGATCTTTGATGATGTGATTACAGTTACAGATACACACACACACACGCGCGAAACACGCACACTCCTCACACATGCATACACATGCTTCAAACACACGCACTCGCGCGCACGCACGCACGCACACACACACACACACAGTAACTTTATGTGATTTTAATTACACACACACACACACACACACACACACAAACATTTTGAGGTTAAAGGGCATAGTTTGAAATCTCTGAAGAATCTCATCATAGTGTACACACACCGGCAGAAGCCCCCGTGGCCCTTTCAAAATTTCCCCAGAGGAAATTTTCTAGTTAAATACATAAAGCTTGTATTTTTGCATTTAAATCCATATTGGTGCATTTAAACACATCTCTGTCTATTAAAAATAACATACATCTGTGTCAGCAGTGCAAAGGTCAGGGCTGCAGTGTCTCTGTAATTATCTTGTAACCATGGAGTTTTGATATAGGGCCAAAGTGCTTGGGTAAGAAACAATAAGGCCCTGTCCTAATTCTCTCACTTGCTCTGAGAACACTTGCTATGAGTTCCTTCCACAGTAAAGTCCCCTCAATGAGGGAAGTACAAGGGAAGATTTCCCCTCAGAAATGGGACACCACTAGTATGTAAATTTGCGTAGCGAACGTGTTCCCTACGTCACGCGCATCATCGACGTGTCTGATTTCAATAGTCAGGATGTTTCAGGTATGTAATTCTTTATTTATTTTGGCGCTTTGCTCAACTCAGCTACCAACTAGCTTACCATAGCTGCCGGTTACGTTGCTCTGTCAGCCAATGAAAATACAGATGTACAAGTTGTGGTTGTTGAGTTTACATGAATCTTATGGATCGATTGATTTATGGTGGATAATAAATACATTAGGCTTATTAACCCTAGCTAGCACTCAGATAGTATAGTTTGCTTCCAGTCTATGGTTAAATGATTAAACATGATGCATTACTGGTTTTGATCGGTCAATCAATAATCATCTGTGTCACATAAGCAGAACGTAAACAAGCAACTAGTCCAGCTAGACCATTAGTCAGTTAGTTAATCAGTTAGTAGATTGAAAATCATTTATATGGCTGAAAAAATCATAGTTTCATGCCTTTGCATTCATTGTTATTATTGTAAATATCACCAATCTACATTGTTGAATGTGTACTGCTACTTGATCATGAAGGAGATCACATGTTGGGCCATGACTCATACAATAATGTTGGTTGTTTTTCATTGTTTGCCAGAATGACCGCCCAGTGAGATACTGCAGATTGAACATTGATGTGCCAATACTACGCCTGTGATTTGATGTCGAGTTGGAGACCAGACAGGATTTCAGACTGACTAGACTTGCCATGCATTCCCTACAGCGTCTGATGAGGAGAGAGCAGGACCATGGTTGGGGCCATGAATATGAAGTCCTCATATATGTTTATTGGCTTGCCCACGGTCTGTCCTACCGTGTGGTCTCAAGTGTCCCTAAATCCACCGTTCACCGGATAGTTCACTGGGTGGCCCAGTTCATTTGGGACAATCTACACAGAGCAGTCAATTTCCCAAAGCCTGCAGACCTGGACACTGTAGCTAATGGATTTGCACAGCTTGCTGGGACACCAGTCCTTAACAAAGCTGTTGGTGCCATTGACGGTTGTCACGTGCGAATCAAGCCTCCATCACTCCATCGTCTGGACTATTTAAATTACAAGGGGTTCTACTCAACTAAATATGCAAGGCCTCTGTGACCACAAAGGCAAATTCCTGGATGTTTTCTTGGGCTATCCAGGTTCAGTACACGACACCTGCATTTTGAAAAATAGTTCTTTCTATCTTGCTAAAAGGTACCAACCTAATGGATACTTCATCCTGGGAGACGGTGGGTATCCTTGTTTGGAGACACCAGTCTCCCTCATCACTCCATACAGAGAACCAGTGAATGGCCGGTTGCAAAGAAAATTCAATTACCATCAATCAAGGGCCCATTCTATTGTAGAAAGAGCATTCGGGATTATGAAGACGTGCTGGAGGTCAACTCTGTTCAGGGCCTTGGAGGTCAAACCTACATTTGCACCCCAGGTGATTGCATCATGTGCCTTCCTGCACAATGTCTGCCTGGACAATGGAGATGTCCTGGAACCAGACAATGATGTGGCACTGGACATCATGGAACCAGAACCTCCCCTCCAAGAAGCTGCTCAGGCACACGAGAGACCAGGAAATGCAACAAGGGACAGGCTTGCTGCATTGATCAATGCACAAGCCCCTCAATAGAATATTCTGTTGAAAATTGTAAATAGTTTATGCACATGTTCTTTTGTGCTATTTACATATGGTTCATTTTATACATTTCAACAAAATGTAAAAATCAATGGATATCCTTGTTTGTTATTATCAGTGGATATCCTTGTTTGTTTATATAATTCCGTGAAACTCTATTAAACATATTATTTCTAGAACATATTGGTGCTAGTTTCTTTTATAATCTACACATTACTGTGTTTGTATGATGATTGGTGAAAACCATTGATAGTCACAAACTTGCTGGAAAAGATTTATTAAAAACAACAGAACACTGAACATAAATAACAGAACAATAAATAAATATCAATAACAAATGAACACTTTAAATAACAAATGAAGAGTCAAAATAACAACATATCAATGGACATGAGAACACAAGCAGCCTGGCTACTTTATAAGCCTATTTTTCTGGCATTTTGTCCACAAGTCTTTCAAACAGATTTAAAAACCTTTCCACTTTCTCCTCCGATTCAGTGTGTCGTCTCTGTTCATTAGTGGATTCCTTTTGTAGGAAGTCCAGTAGTTGCTGGTTGGCATTCCTCTTCCTTTTGCTTGGTGATGGGTTTGCAGTGGCGGTTAGGGACGGTGTCGCTGGATTGGTGGAAGAGCCTGGAGTTGAAGTGGCGGCTGTGGTTGGAGTGGCAGGTAGGCTGGTTGGAGTGGCGGGTAGGGTGGTGGATGTTGTAGTGGGAGGATTGGTGGAAGAAGCTGGGACTGACTCGGGTAGGTCCTCCCTGGGGGATTCATTATTTGGTGTGACAATGGCCTGTTGAGGACAAAAATAATTCTGAGATCATATTGCAAAGTTATTGGCTAGTTTGGAAAATGTTATAATTCCTACTCCATTCACCTTACCATTAGCAAGGATCTGGGGTCCTCCTCAGCTGGCCTGAAGGAAGCCACGATGACTGGGGGATCAATCGCTGGCCTTCCCCCCAAAATGGCATGCATTTCTTCATAATACGGCCAAGTTGACACCGTTTTCTCCCCGTTGTCTGTGCCAGAGCCCGTCTTTGGCACTCTCAGGTCCTACAATAGCAACCAAACACGCGCACACACACAGGGAGTGAAATAGATTTTTGTAATAGGAGTTGTAGGTAATGGGATAAAGACATGAAACAGATATCTATGCAAATAATTACCTTATAACGCTTCTTTAAGTTTTCCCACTTTTTGCTGGCCTGCTTGTGGTTAATTTGACCCTCCAGGCCCAGCTCTTTCACTGCTTGCCTGTTAACATACAGTGAATATTATTACATTATTACATTACATGTCATTTAGCAGACGCTTTTGTCCAAAGCGACTTACAATAAGTGCATTCAACCTGATGGTACTAGACATAGACCATAGGAATCGAGTAAGTACATAACTTTAAGAGCTAACTGTCATTGCTAAGGAGTGCTATATGTTAAAGAAGAAAAGAAGAGAAAAGAATAAGAAAATTTTTTTTTTTTTTAAATATATATATCTGTTAGGTGACCATGACTTAACCGAGGTATTGTTGGAAGAGATAGGTCTTCAGCCTGCGGCGGAAGATGTACAGGCTGTCTGAGGTCCTGATGTCGGTGGGGAGCTCGTTCCACCATTTGGGAGCCAAGACAGAGAAAAGTCTGGAAGTGGTTTTGAGGCGAGTTGACCCATGCAAGGTGGGAGTCGCCAGCTGTTTGGCTGATGCAGAGCGGAGAGGACGGGCAGGAGTGTAGAGTTTGACAAGGTCCTGGATGTAAGTAGGACCTGAACCGTTAGCAGCAGAGTACGCCAGAGCTAGAGTCTTGAAGCGTATCCGCGCAGCCACTGGTAGCCAGTGGAGGGAGCGGAGGAGGGGTGTTGTGTGTGAAAATTTGGGAAGATTGAAGACCAATCGAGCAGCTGCATTCTGGATGAGTTGTAGAGGTCGGATGGCTTTGGCAGGCAGACCTGCCATGAGGGAGTTGCAGTAGTCCAGGCGTGAGATGACCAGTGCCTGGACCAGGACCTGAACTGCCTTCTGGGTGAGAAACGGGCGGATTCTCCTGATGTTGTGCAGCAAGAATCTGCAAGATCTGGTAGTGGCGGTGATGTTTGTTGAGAGGGACAGTTGGTTGTCAAGAGTTACGCCAAGGTTTTTGGCGGTTTCTGTGGAGGCAACCACTGTGTCCTGGACAGTGATGTGGAAGTCAGTGGTGGGAGAGCCCTTCCCTGGGAGGTAAAGTAGCTCAGTCTTTCCCAGGTTGAGTTTGAGGTGGTGCGAGGACATCCACTGGGAGATGTCGGCCAGACATGCAGAGATACGTGCTGCTGCACGTGTTTCAGACTGGGGAAATGAGAAGATTAGCTGGGTGTCGTCGGCATAGCTATGATAGGAGAAGCCATGCGAGTGGATGAGGGAGCCAAGGGAGTTGGTGTAAATCGAGAAGAGGAGCGGACCAAGGACCGAGCCTTGAGGGACCCCGGTGGTGAGTAGACAGGGTTCTGAAACAGAACCCCTCCAAGTTACACGGAAGGTGCGGTCCTTGAGATAGGATTTGAGCAGAGAGAGGGCAGAGCCAGATACTCCAAGGTGGTGAAGGGTGGAGATGAGGATCTGGTGATCCACAGTGTCAAAAGCTGCAGAAAGGTCCAGTAGAACCACAACAGATGAGAGAGAGGCCGCCTTCGCCTTGTGAAGCTGTTCAGTCACAGCGAGAAGGGCAGTCTCTGTTGAGTGGCCCTTCTTGAAACCAGACTGGTGAGGGTCAAGGAGGTTGTTCCCATGCAGATAGGAGGACAGCTGATTGAAGATAGCCCGTTCCAGAGTTTTGGAGAGGAACGGCAGGAGAGAGACGGGTCTGTAATTGTCCACTAAGGATGGGTCGAGGGTGGATCTCTTTAGGAGAGGATTCACCCTTGCTTCCTTCCAGAGAGTTAGGAAAGCAGCCAGTAGTCAAGGAAGTGTTGACAAGATGGGAGAGGAACGGGAGGAGATCCGGAGCAATAGACTGAAACAGGTGGGAGGGAATAGGATCCAGCTGACAAGTGGTAGGACGGGCAGAGGTTACAAGGCTGAGCACTTGAGGAGGAGACAGTGGAGTGAATGCTGAGAGGGAGGGAGACACTGATGGGGAGGGAGGAGAGGCAGGTTGTGAGACTGGATGGGTAAATGACGAGCGTATGTCCTCAATCTTTTTCAGGAAATGGTTGACAAAGTGGGTTGGTAGGAGGGAGGAGGTAGGATGGGGAGTTGGAGGGACCAGGAGGTTTGTAAAGATGGAGTAGAGCTTCTTGGGGTTGGAGAATGAGGATATTATGGTCATGTAGTTAGGGTCAATAACTTTATCAGATATGATTTGTACAATCTGGTCACTCACTCCCACAGGCTTTTGGTGGTGAATTTTGTCTTGAGAAATCTGGCATCATTGGCTGCCCTAATGCGGATGAGGGCAAAGGTCTTCTCTTGAGTCCCTGAAAAGACAGTTGTCATCAGAACAGGACATTTGTTTTCAATGCTCAATATGATCAATAGGCTACGACCCGATATGTGTCCACACAAATCTGTTTTATTGTGGCTCTGAACAACAAAAAGACCACAAACATCTTTCTACATTTATAATAATGTAAAGAAAATCGTTCTAGAAGCTTTTTTTCCTTTCATGATCTGTTATTTCCACTATTCAGATTTATTATGGATATCATTAAAGTAAAAAAAAGAAAAAAACAGTAGATAGTCTGTTTGTCAGCAAGAAACACTTTTACATCGTTTGTCATTTTCATCAGTCCCACGTGAGGCTGGTCATTCCTCAGTGGTGTGATCAGTGACATTGTTTACATTTTACCTTAATCATCTAACCTAATAAAAATATTTGCCGTGTTCAGCGGACACAATCATGTTCTGGGATATTAAATAATGAATTTACCATCAGGATCGTCTATTCGATCGTTAAATAATAATAATAATAATAATAAGATACCCGATCCATGACTCTACAACTGATTCATCTAGGAGTTCATGGCTGATTTGTATCGATTGAAAAGGCTGCTACCAATGCAGCCTTATCTCTCACTTGTTACACCGAATATCTGGTCGCATCGGTTTAACGTTCACAAACGTAGTTTCCACACATCACCACGCAAATTCAGTTAAGAGAAATTTCGCCCAGGGGCGGACTGTCAGACTGTCATTAATTCATTAATTAGGGTTTGAATTGGGACGGGCCCTTAATCCCATTGACTTCAAACTTGGTCGGTACCATCACAAGGCTTTGGGGAACACAACTTATCAACACCTTTACTGACCTTCACAAAATGTGGGCATGGCATGGCGGCAAAATATGGCGTCTCGCCATCTAACACCAGACTGGATAACCTCACCATACATTGTCCAATCTGTCCCAAATTTCTCACACGTGATGAGGGGCCAGCCCTGAACACACCCACGTGTCAATATTGACACACAGTCATAGCGCCCCCCACTGGCAACAGGAAGTCACATGTTTTACGCCTAGCCCGAGCAAGAGGTTTCACGTAGAGACACAAAATTTGGTACATTTGGTAAAAAGCCTCTTGGAGCCATACCTCAAACCCAACAGGAAGTGTGCCATCTTGGTTTGAATATATCGCAATAAAGGCATCACAAGTGTATGTGCGTGTGTGTGTGCGTATGTGGATGAGGGGCAGATGCTACGACATAAATATAAATATATATAACATGGCTCACTTATATGTATAACACAATGAAAATAAATAGGCAAACAAAGCAAGAAGCGCTTACGCGAGAAGAGAGGGAGGAGGAAAGAAAGAGAGAAAACAAATAAACAAGAATAAATAAAACTAGGCCTGCAAGCAGGACTGAACGGGACCGAGCAGAGTGGAGCCGTCGGAGGGGGCCACGTCGGGCGTGGCGCTGTGGGCTCAGTCCCTATGCGTCTCAAATGGCGTGTCTGATTAAAACATGTTACTTCCTGTAGCCAGCGGGGGGCGCTATGACTGTGTGTCAATAAGGACATGTGGGTGTGGTCAGTGCTGGACCCTCATCAGGTGTGGGAAATTTGGGACAGATTGGACAATGTATGGTCCAGTTATAGAGTCTGGTGTATTATGCCGAGATGCCATATTTTGCCGGAATGACACGCCCACATACCATCACATCAATCAGGTTAAATCTGTAGGAGAAGTTCATTAAAATATGAAATGTGGTTATTTAATGAAAGGGGGCGTGGATATAGCATAAGGGGCGGGGCTTTATGAAATATTGTGATTTAGAAGTGTTAAGGGCTGGACTCTGATGAAGCATGACAAGTTTAGAGCAGATCGGACAAAGAATGGAGAAGATATAACGATCTCGTGTTTTATGGCAATACGCCATATTTTGGCGCCATGCCACGCCCACATAGTGTGACTGTCGGTGAAGATTAGAATAACCTTTGATCACAAAGGCCTTGTGATGGTACTGACCAACTTTGAAGTCAATCAGGTTAAATCTGTAGGAGAAGTTCATTAAAATATGAAATGTGGTAATTAAATGGAAGGGGGCGTGGATATAGCATAAGGGGCGGGGCTTTGTGAAAAATTATGATTTAGAAGTGTTAAGGGTTAGACTCTGAGGAAGCATGAGAAGTTTGGAGCAGATCGGACAAAGAATAGAGAAGTTATAACGATCTCGTGTTTTATGGCGAGACGCCATATTTTGGCGCCATAGTGTGACTGTCGGTAAAGATTTGAAGAAATTTTGATCCCAAAGGCCTTGTGATGGTACTGACCAAGTTTGAAGTGAACCAGGTTAAATCTGTAGGAGGAGTTCATTAAAATATGAACTGTGGTCATTAAAAAAAAGGGGGCGTGGATATAGCACAAGGGGCGGGGCTTTATGAAATATTATGATTTAGAAGTGTTAAGGGCTGGACTCTGATGAAGCATGAGAAGTTTGGAGCAGATCAGACAAAGAATGGAGAAGTTATAACGATCTCGTGTTTTATGGCGAGACGCCATATTTTGGCGCCATGCCACGCCCACATAGTGTGACTATCGGTAAAGATTTGAATAACTTTTGATCCCAAGGGCCTTGTGATGGTACTGACCAAGTTTGAAGTAAACTAACCCTAGCCCTAGCCCTAACCCTAACCCTAACCCTAACCCTAATTAGGGTTAGCCCTAGGGTTAGGGTTAGGGTTAGGGTTAGGACTAGGGTTAGGGTTAGGGTTAGGGTTAGCCACAACCCTAACCCTAATTAGGGTTAGCCCTAGGGTTAGGGTTAGGGTTAGGGTTGTGGCTAACCCTAACCCTAACCCTAGTCCTAACCCTAACCCTAACCCTAGGGCTAACCCTAATTAGGGTTAGGGTTGTGGCTAACCCTAACCCTAACCCTAACCCTAGTCCTAACCCTAACCCTAACCCTAACCCTAGGGCTAACCCTAATTAGGGTTAGGGTTGTGGCTAACCCTAACCCTAACCCTAACCCTAGGGCTAACCCTAATTAGGGTTAGGGTTAGGGTTAGGGTTAGGGCTAGGGTTAGTTTACTTCAAACTTGGTCAGTACCATCACAAGGCCCTTGGGATCAAAAGTTATTCAAATCTTTACCGATAGTCACACTATGTGGGCGTGGCATGGCGCCAAAATATGGCGTCTCGCCATAAAACACGAGATCGTTATAACTTCTCCATTCTTTGTCTGATCTGCTCCAAACTTCTCATGCTTCATCAGAGTCCAGCCCTTAACACTTCTAAATCATAATATTTCATAAAGCCCCGCCCCTTGTGCTATATCCACGCCCCCTTTTTTTAAATGACCACAGTTCATATTTTAATGAACTCCTCCTACAGATTTAACCTGGTTCACTTCAAACTTGGTCAGTACCATCACAAGGCCTTTGGGATCAAAATTTCTTCAAATCTTTACCGATAGTCACACTATGGCGCCAAAATATGGCGTCTCGCCATAAAACACGAGATCGTTATAACTTCTCCATTCTTTGTCAGATCTGCTCCAAACTTCTCATGCTTCATCAGAGTCCAGCCCTTAACACTTCTAAATCATAATATTTCATAAAGCCACGCCCCTTATGCTATATCCACGCCCCCTTTCATTAAATGGCCACATTTCATATTTCAATGAACTCCTCCTACAGATTTAACCTGATTCACTTCAAAGTTGGTCAGTACCATCACAAGGCCTTTGGGATCAAAAGTTATTCAAATCTTTAACGACAGTCACACTATGGCACCAAAATATGGCGTCTCGCCATAAAACACGAGATCGTTATAACTTCTCCATTCTTTGTCAGATCTGCTCCAAACTTCTCATGCTTCATCAGAGTCCAGCCCTTAACACTTCTAAATCATAATATTTCATAAAGCCACGCCCCTTATGCTATATCCACGCCCCCTTTCATTAAATGGCCACATTTCATATTTCAATGAACTCCTCCTACAGATTTAACCTGATTCACTTCAAAGTTGGTCAGTACCATCACAAGGCCTTTGGGATCAAAAGTTATTCAAATCTTTAATGACAGTCACACTATGGCACCAAAATATGGCGTCTCGCCATAAAACACGAGATCGTTATAACTTCTCCATTCTTTGTCCGATCTGCTCCAAACTTCTCATGCTTCATCAGAGTCCAGCCCTTAACACTTCTAAATCATAATATTTCATAAAGCCACGCCCCTTATGCTATATCCACGCCCCCTTTCATTAAATGGCCACATTTCATATTTCAATGAACTCCTCCTACAGATTTAACCTGATTCACTTCAAAGTTGGTCAGTACCATCACAAGGCCTTTGGGATCAAAAGTTATTCAAATCTTTAATGACAGTCACACTATGGCACCAAAATATGGCGTCTCGCCATAAAACACGAGATCGTTATAACTTCTCCATTCTTTGTCCGATCTGCTCCAAACTTCTCATGCTTCATCAGAGTCCAGCCCTTAACACTTCTAAATCATAATATTTCATAGAGCCCCGCCCCTTATGCTATATCCACGCCCCTTTCATTAAATTACCACATTTCATATTTTAATGAACTCCTCTTACAGGTCTAACCTGATTGACTTCAAAGTTGGTCAGTACCATCACAAGGCCTTTGGGATCAAAAGTTATTCAAATCTTTACCGACAGTCACGCTATGGCGCCAAAATATGGCATCTCGCCATAAAACACGAGATCGTTATAACTTCTCCATTCTTTGTCCGATCTGCTCCAAACTTCTCATGCTTCATCAGAGTCCAGCCTTTAACACTTCTAAATCATAATATTTCATAAAGCCCCGCCCCTTATGCTATATCCACGCCCCCTTTTTTTAAATGACCACATTTCTCATTTTAATGAACTCCTCCTACAGATTTAACCTGATTCACTTCAAAGTTTGTCAGTACCATCACAATGCCTTTGGGATCAAAAGTTATTCAAATCTTTACCGACAGTCACACTATGTGGGCGTGGCATGGCGCCAAAATATGGCGTCTCGCCATAAAACACGAGATCGTTATAACTTCTCCATTCTTTGTCCGATCTGCTCCAAACTTCTCATGCTTCATCAGAGTCCAGCCCTTAACACTTCTAAATCATAATATTTCATAAAGCCCCGCCCCTTATGCTATATCCACGCCCCCTTTCATTAAATGACCACATTTCATTTTTTAATGAACTCCTCCTACCTGATTGACTTCAAAGTTGGTCAGTACCATCACAAGGCCTTTGGGATCAAAAGTTATCAAAAGTTTTACTGACCGTCACACTATGTGGGCATGGCATGGCGGCAAATTATGCCGTCTCGCCACAACACACGAGACCGTATAACTTGACCATACATTGTCCAATCTGTCCCAAATTTCTCACACGTGATGAGGGGCCAGCCCTGAACACACCCACGTGTCAATATTGACACACAGTCATAGCGCCCCCCACTGGCAACAGGAAGTCACATGTTTTACGCCTAGCCCGAGCAAGAGGTTTCACGTAGAGACACAAAATTTGGTACATTTAGTATATGAATCATGTGGAGACGCACCAAAAAGCCTCTTGGAGCCATACCTCAAACCCAACAGGAAGTGTGCCATCTTGGTTTGAATATCGCAATAAAGGCATCACAAGTGTATGTGCGTGTGTGTGTGCGTATGTGGATGAGGGGCAGATGCTACGACATAAATATAAATATATATAACATGGCTCACTTATATGTATAACACAATGAAAATAAATAGGCAAACAAAGCAAGAAGCGCTAACGCGAGAAGAGAGGGAGGAGGAAAGAAAGAGAGAAAACAAATAAACAAGAATAAATAAAACTAGGCCTGCAAGCAGGACTGAACGGGACCGAGCAGAGTGGAGCCGTCGGAGGGGGCCACGTCGGGCGTGGCGCTGTGGGCTCAGTCCCTATGCGTCTCAAATGGCGTGTCTGTGTAAAACATGTTACTTCCTGTAGCCAGCGGGGGGCGCTATGACTGTGTGTCAATAAGGACATGTGGGTGTGGTCAGTGCTGGACCCTCATCAGGTGTGGGAAATTTGGGACAGATTGGACAATGTATGGTCCAGTTATAGAGTCTGGTGTATTATGCCGAGATGCCATATTTTGCCGGCATGCCACGCCCACATACCATCACATCAATCAGGTTAAATCTGTAGGAGAAGTTCATTAAAATATGAAATGTGGTTATTTAATGAAAGGGGGCGTGGATATAGCATAAGGGGCGGGGCTTTATGAAATATTATGATTTAGAAGTGTTAAGGGCTGGACTCTGATGAAGCATGACAAGTTTGGAGCAGATCGGACAAAGAATGGAGAAGATATAACGATCTCGTGTTTTATGGCAATACGGCATATTTTGGCGCCATGCCACGCCCACATAGTGTGACTGTCGGTGAAGATTAGAATAACCTTTGATCACAAAGGCCTTGTGATGGTACTGACCAACTTTGAAGTTGACACGGAGGGGAAACCCAGGAATAGGACTCGGATGCAGAGTAGTTGAGAAAAAACAAGGTCTTTATTGTGTCCAAGAAAAACGGAGCTACAGGTAACAAAAGGCGCCTCTAAAAACGAGGGAGTTACTAAGAAAAATACCAAAACTAAACTGAGGAGATCTCTAGGCAAAAAGGGGCAAAAGGCCAACAAAAAATCACTCTTAACGAGGGCTAAGGAAAAATAACAATTTCACAAGACTATGACTGTGGCAATACTGTGGTTCAGAGCTAGTGGTGCGGACAAAAGACATGACACACTGGCACAGGACAAAGGGGAGACACAGACTATAAGCACATGAGGGTAATGGGGAACAGGTGGACACAATCAGGGAATCAGGGAAGACAATCAGACTGGAGACACATGAGGAAGGGCAAGTGACCTGAAACGAGAGAAGAGTTACTTTTCAAAATAAAACAGGAATTGACAAGACAGAGACAGGACAAAAACGCAACTTGACAAAACACTCACCGCGGTGTGACAGTACCCCCCCCTCTAGGGCCGACACCTGACGGCCCAGGCTGTTCAGGGTGTTCTTTATAAAAGTCTCGAATGAGGTCAGGGTCCATGATGAACCTGGCTGGGACCCACTGTCGTTCCTCTGGGCCATACCCCTCCCAGTCCACAAGGAACTGCCTGCCCCGACCTCGATTGCGCACTGCCAGCAGCTTCTTTACGGCATAAACAGGCCCCCCTTCGACCATTCGGGGAGACGGGGGTGGCTTGGTTGCCGGCACCATGACGCTCTCCTTGACAGGCTTAATCTTGCTGACATGGAAGGTGGGATGTACTCTGAGGGACCGGGGCAGACGGAGGCGCACGGCTGCTGGATTGATGATTTTAGAGATGGGGAATGGACCAACAAAGCGTGGAGCCAGTTTGCGGGACTCCACCTGCAACGGCAGCTCCTTGGCAGCGAGCCACACCCGCTGGCCAGGTTGATAGGCAGGAGCCGGTCTCCTCCTGCGATCTGCTGCTCTCTTAACTCTGTCCCCTTGACGGATTAGTGTCTGGCGGGCTGCTGCCCAGATGCGGCGGCAGCGGCGGACTAGGGCATGGGCGGAGGGCACCGACACTTCAGGCTCAGACTCAGAAAAGACAGGGGGTTGGTAACCAAACACACAATTGAAGGGGGACATACCGGTGGCAGAGGTGGGAAGGGAATTGTGGGCGTACTCGACCCATGTCAGGTGTTGACTCCAAGACGCCGGATTCTGTGCCACCAGGCACCGGAGGCCGGTTTCCAGCTGCTGATTGAGGCGCTCCGTCTGGCCGTTAGCCTCTGGATGGTACCCCGAGGTGAGGCTAACAGTAGCTCCAATTAACTTGCAGAACTCCCTCCAGAACCGTGAGATAAATTGGGGCCCCCGATCTGACACAATGTCCTGAGGGAATCCGTGGATCCTAAACACATTGTTCATCATACACTCAGCTGTTTCTTTAGCAGACGGCAGTTTAGGCAAAGCTATGAAATGTGCCATCTTAGAGAATCTGTCCACTACGGTTAAGACCGTAGTGTTACCTCTGGAGATCGGGAGCCCCGTGACAAAATCCATGGAGATCTCCACCCACGGCCGGGTCGGGATGGGGAGAGGCTGCAGCAAGCCTGCGCGGGCTCTGGAGGAGTTCTTATTCCTGGCACAGACTGGACACGCCTCAACGTACTCCTGGACCTCCGGCTCCATGGACGGCCACCAGAACCGCTGTGCGATGGCGAACATGGTCCGACGTACACCCGGATGGCAGGTGAGCAGAGACGAGTGAGCCCAGTGAATCACCTGTGGGCGCAGATTAACAGGAACAAACAGACGATTTTCGGGGCACCCACTAGGTGGAGGGGTCTCACCATTCGCCTGCTTCACCTCGGCTTCTATGGGCCAGGTAACCGCTCCAACCACATGGTTAAGTGGAAGGATGGGGTCAGGTTCCGTGGCAACGGGCTCGGGGCTGAAAAGACGGGACAGGGCATCAGGCTTAGTGTTCTTTGACCCCGGTCTGTAAGATAGGGAAAATTGAAAACGGTTAAAGAACAATGACCAGCGGGCTTGTCGAGAATTCAACCGTTTGGCTTTTCTTATGTACTGCAGGTTCTTATGGTCTGTCCAAACCAGGAACGGGTGTTGTGCCCCCTCCAGCCAGTGCCGCCACTCCTCCAGCGCCACCTTCACTGCCAGCAGCTCCCGATTTCCCACATCGTAGTTTCGCTCCGCTGCCGTCAGGCGTCGTGACAGGAAGGCACAGGGGTGGAGCTTGTTGTCCGACTCGGCTCGTTGGGACAGAACACCCCCGATCCCCTCATTGGAAGCATCAACTTCCACCACGAACTGGCGAGAGGGGTCGGGGAGTGTGAGGATGGGTGCTGTGGTGAACCGCCGCTTAAGCTCTCGGAAGGCTGCGTCCGCGTCGGCGGACCAGCGGAACGGCACCTGTGGAGAAGTGAGAGCATGGAGAGGAGCCGCTGTCGCGCTGAAGCCTCTGATAAACCGCCTGTAAAAGTTGGCAAATCCTAAGAATTGCTGCACTTTCTTGCGGCTATCTGGTGTGGGCCACTCAGCCACAGCGCAAACTTTTGCCGGGTCCATCTGAACCCTTCCAGGAGCTATGATAAAGCCCAGGAAGGAGATGGTATCGGCGTGAAATTCGCTCTTTTCGGCCTTTACAAACAACTTATTCTCAAGGAGACGTTGCAGAACAAGATTGACGTGTCTCTTGTGAGTCTCCACGTCGGGAGAGTAAATCAGGATGTCATCTAAGTAGACATATACAAAGTGATCTAGAAAATCTCTCAACACATCATTTATCATGGACTGAAATACTGCTGGAGCGTTTGTGAGGCCGAACGGCATGACTAAATACTCATAGTGTCCTGAAGGTGTGTTGAAACCAGTCTTCCACTCATCCCCTTCCCGAATGCGAACGAGGTGATATGCATTACGCAGGTCTAATTTGGTGAAGATCTGCGCCTGTTGAAGTTGGTCGAATACTGAAGTCATGAGGGGAAGGGGATATCTATTCTTTACTGTGATCTCGTTGAGAGGGGGCTATAGTCAATGCAGGGGCGGAGGGTCCCATCCTTTTTCTTTACAAAAAAGAACCCAGCCCCGGCTGGAGACGAGGATGGTCGAATCAGGCCTGCTTTCAATGAGGTCTCAATGTAGTCTTTCATGGCCTGCCTTTCAGGCCCAGAAACCGAATAAAGCCGGCCCTTGGGAATGGTGGAGCCCGGCAGGAGCTCGATGGGGCAGTCATAGGGGCGATGTGGCGGAAGAGCTGTGGCCTTATTTTTACAAAAAACCTCCGCGAGGTGGTGATAACAGCTTGGTACTGTGGTCAGGTCGATGGTCTCTGGGTCTATGGCAGAGTTAACAGAAACATTGTTCAGAGTGAGAATTTCATTCTGGGGCCGGCAACAGATTTTACAACCCTCCCCCCACCCAATAATGTCCCCGGTCTGCCAATCAATGCGCGGGTTGTGGCGCACCAGCCACGGGAGCCCGAGGATGAGAGAGTGCTGAGGTGAGTTAATCAGGTAAAGTCTAATGTGCTCCTCATGATCAGCGATGTGAATGTTTACTGATTCAGAAATATGTGTAATGTCAAATAGTGCGCGCCCGTTGAGCGCGCTAGCCTTAATAGGCTTACTCAGCGGCTCTACCTGGAGCCCCAGTCTCTGAGCAAACCCCCAGTCAATCAAGCTCCCATCCGCCCCCGAGTCAATCAAAACACCCTGCTCAATGTCCTTGCCAAGGTGCGTAATCGTTACGGTTGTTAACTTTCGTGGGATGGGGGTGACGGCTGTGAAATGACTCACCACCAAGGTCGCTTTCACGGGGCAGGCGGGCGATGAGGTGGCCCTGTGTGCCACAGTAAAAGCACCTGCCTTCCTGGGATCGCCGCTGCCGCTCCTCCCGAGAAAGCCGGGACCTTCCCAGCTGCATAGGTTCCCCCTCCAGCTCAGCAGAAGGGCGAGGAAGTGGCTCGGGAGGAGATCGACGTGGCGCCGTGCGCCAAGGAGCCGCGGAGGGATCTGGCATAGCGGCTGGCACCAACCTGGACCCGCGCCGCTGCTTCCTCTCCTGCAGCCGGTTATCCGTGCGGACGGCGAGAGCGATGAGGGAGTCGAGGTCCGGAGGAAGGTCCAGCGGAACCAGAAGATCCTGGATAGGATCTGCGAGCCCTTTCAAAAAAACGTCGTACAAGGCAGCGGCGTTCCACCCGCTCTCCGTAGCCAGGGTGCGGAAGCGGATGGCATAATCACAAACTGAATCAGCTCCCTGCTTCAGCCTGCAGAGTTCCCGAGCCCTCTCTCGATCTGTCGCCACCGGGTCAAAGACGAGTCTGAGAGCTTCGGTGAATCTCTTATGTGACGTACACACCTCGGAGTCTCTGGCCCACTCCGCGGTGGCCCACGCCCGGGCCCTCCCCGTGAGGTGAGACATCATGAAGGCAACTCTGGATCTCTCCGTGGGAAAATCATGGGGTGAGTGTTCATAATGCATTTCGCATTCTGTGATGAAGGACCTACTTAGTCCGAGGTCCCCCGAGTATCGCTCCGGAGGAGCCAGTCTGGTGCATGCGCCAAAGCGCGTAGATGAGGGAGAGGGCTCCGGAGATGCTGCGGGCGGTTCAGGCGCTGCTGTCGGGTTCTTGGCGAGGATGAGGAGAAGCTGCTCCACCTGGGAGCCGAGGAGACCCACCTTGGACATCACGGTGGCCTTAAACTCCTCTTGGCTGAACGCGAGTCCTCTGAGTCCTTGGCCAAGGCTGGCCACCTGCTCCTCCTGCTGCGTGAGTTTGGACGCCTGGGAGCGCAGCGCCGCGCTCAGCTGGTCCTGCTCTGCCGAGTCCATGCTGGCCAGTGTGTACTGACACGGAGGGGAAACCCAGGAATAGGACTCGGATGCAGAGTAGTTGAGAAAAAACAAGGTCTTTATTGTGTCCAAGAAAAACGGAGCTACAGGTAACAAAAGGCGCCTCTAAAAACGAGGGAGTTACTAAGAAAAATACCAAAACTAAACTGAGGAGATCTCTAGGCAAAAAGGGGCAAAAGGCCAACAAAAAATCACTCTTAACGAGGGCTAAGGAAAAATAACAATTTCACAAGACTATGACTGTGGCAATACTGTGGTTCAGAGCTAGTGGTGCGGACAAAAGACATGACACACTGGCACAGGACAAAGGGGAGACACAGACTATAAGCACATGAGGGTAATGGGGAACAGGTGGACACAATCAGGGAATCAGGGAAGACAATCAGACTGGAGACACATGAGGAAGGGCAAGTGACCTGAAACGAGAGGAGAGTTACTTTTCAAAATAAAACAGGAATTGACAAGACAGAGACAGGACAAAAACGCAACTTGACAAAACACTCACCGCGGTGTGACAGAAGTCAATCAGGTTAAATCTGTAGGAGAAGTTCATTAAAATATGAAATGTGGTAATTAAATGGAAGGGGGCGTGGATATAGCATAAGGGGCGGGGCTTTGTGAAATATTATGATTTAGAAGTGTTAAGGGTTAGACTCTGAGGAAGCATGAGAAGTTTGGAGCAGATCGGACAAAGAATAGAGAAGTTATAACGATCTCGTGTTTTATGGCGAGACGCCATATTTTGGCGCCATAGTGTGACTGTCGGTAAAGATTTGAAGAAATTTTGATCCCAAAGGCCTTGTGATGGTACTGACCAAGTTTGAAGTGAACCAGGTTAAATCTGTAGGAGGAGTTCATTAAAATATGAACTGTGGTCATTTAAAAAAAGGGGGCGTGGATATAGCACAAGGGGCGGGGCTTTATGAAATATTATGATTTAGAAGTGTTAAGGGCTGGACTCTGATAAAGCATGAGAAGTTTGGAGCAGATCAGACAAAGAATGGAGAAGTTATAACGATCTCGTGTTTTATGGCGAGACGCCATATTTTGGCGCCATGCCACGCCCACATAGTGTGACTATCGGTAAAGATTTGAATAACTTTTGATCCCAAGGGCCTTGTGATGGTACTGACCAAGTTTGAAGTAAACTAACCCTAGCCCTAGCCCTAACCCTAACCCTAACCCTAATTAGGGTTAGCCCTAGGGTTAGGGTTAGGGTTAGGGTTAGGACTAGGGTTAGGGTTAGGGTTAGGGTTAGGGTTAGCCACAACCCTAACCCTAATTAGGGTTAGCCCTAGGGTTAGGGTTAGGGTTAGGACTAGGGTTAGGGTTAGGGTTAGGGTTAGGGTTGTGGCTAACCCTAACCCTAACCCTAGTCCTAACCCTAACCCTAACCCTAACCCTAATTAGGGTTAGCCCTAGGGTTAGGGTTAGGACTAGGGTTAGGGTTAGGGTTAGGGTTAGCCACAACCCTAACCCTAATTAGGGTTAGCCCTAGGGTTAGGGTTAGGGTTAGGGTTAGGACTAGGGTTAGGGTTAGGGTTAGGGTTAGCCACAACCCTAACCCTAATTAGGGTTAGCCCTAGGGTTAGGGTTAGGGTTAGGGTTAGGGTTAGGGCTAGGGTTAGTTTACTTCAAACTTGGTCAGTACCATCACAAGGCTCTTGGGATCAAAAGTTATTCAAATCTTTACCGATAGTCACACTATGTGGGCGTGGCATGGCGCCAAAATATGGCGTCTCGCCATAAAACACGAGATCGTTATAACTTCTCCATTCTTTGTCTGATCTGCTCCAAACTTCTCATGCTTCATCAGAGTCCAGCCCTTAACACTTCTAAATCATAATATTTCATAAAGCCCCGCCCCTTGTGCTATATCCACGCCCCCTTTTTTTAAATGACCACAGTTCATATTTTAATGAACTCCTCCTACAGATTTAACCTGGTTCACTTCAAACTTGGTCAGTACCATCACAAGGCCTTTGGGATCAAAATTTCTTCAAATCTTTACCGATAGTCACACTATGGCGCCAAAATATGGCGTCTCGCCATAAAACACGAGATCGTTATAACTTCTCCATTCTTTGTCAGATCTGCTCCAAACTTCTCATGCTTCATCAGAGTCCAGCCCTTAACACTTCTAAATCATAATATTTCATAAAGCCACGCCCCTTATGCTATATCCACGCCCCCTTTCATTAAATGGCCACATTTCATATTTCAATGAACTCCTCCTACAGATTTAACCTGATTCACTTCAAAGTTGGTCAGTACCATCACAAGGCCTTTGGGATCAAAAGTTATTCAAATCTTTAACGACAGTCACACTATGGCACCAAAATATGGCATCTCGCCATAAAACACGAGATCGTTATAACTTCTCCATTCTTTGTCAGATCTGCTCCAAACTTCTCATGCTTCATCAGAGTCCAGCCCTTAACACTTCTAAATCATAATATTTCATAAAGCCACGCCCCTTATGCTATATCCACGCCCCCTTTCATTAAATGGCCACATTTCATATTTCAATGAACTCCTCCTACAGATTTAACCTGATTCACTTCAAAGTTGGTCAGTACCATCACAAGGCCTTTGGGATCAAAAGTTATTCAAATCTTTAACGACAGTCACACTATGGCACCAAAATATGGCGTCTCGCCATAAAACACGAGATCGTTATAACTTCTCCATTCTTTGTCAGATCTGCTCCAAACTTCTCATGCTTCATCAGAGTCCAGCCCTTAACACTTCTAAATCATAATATTTCATAAAGCCACGCCCCTTATGCTATATCCACGCCCCCTTTCATTAAATGGCCACATTTCATATTTCAATGAACTCCTCCTACAGATTTAACCTGATTCACTTCAAAGTTGGTCAGTACCATCACAAGGCCTTTGGGATCAAAAGTTATTCAAATCTTTAACGACAGTCACACTATGGCACCAAAATATGGCGTCTCGCCATAAAACACGAGATCGTTATAACTTCTCCATTCTTTGTCAGATCTGCTCCAAACTTCTCATGCTTCATCAGAGTCCAGCCCTTAACACTTCTAAATCATAATATTTCATAAAGCCACGCCCCTTATGCTATATCCACGCCCCCTTTCATTAAATGACCACATTTCATTTTTTAATGAACTCCTCCTACAGATTTAACCTGATTCACTTCAAAGTTGGTCAGTACCATCACAAGGCCTTTGGGATCAAAAGTTATTCAAATCTTTAACGACAGTCACACTATGGCACCAAAATATGGCATCTCGCCATAAAACACGAGATCGTTATAACTTCTCCATTCTTTGTCCGATATGCTCCAAACTTCTCATGCTTCATCAGAGTCCAGCCTTTAACACTTCTAAATCATAATATTTCATAAAGCCCCGCCCCTTATGCTATATCCACGCCCCCTTTTTTTAAATGACCACATTTCTCATTTTAATGAACTCCTCCTACAGATTTAACCTGATTCACTTCAAAGTTTGTCAGTACCATCACAATGCCTTTGGGATCAAAAGTTATTCAAATCTTTACCGACAGTCACACTATGTGGGCGTGGCATGGCGCCAAAATATGGCGTCTCGCCATAAAACACGAGATCGTTATAACTTCTCCATTCTTTGTCCGATCTGCTCCAAACTTCTCATGCTTCATCAGAGTCCAGCCCTTAACACTTCTAAATCATAATATTTCATAAAGCCCCGCCCCTTATGCTATATCCACGCCCCCTTTCATTAAATGACCACATTTCATTTTTTAATGAACTCCTCCTACCTGATTGACTTCAAAGTTGGTCAGTACCATCACAAGGCCTTTGGGATCAAAAGTTATCAAAAGTTTTACTGACCGTCACACTATGTGGGCATGGCATGGCGGCAAATTATGCCGTCTCGCCACAACACACGAGACCGTATAACTAGACCATACATTGTCCAATCTGTCCCAAATTTCTCATACGTGATGAGGGTCCAGCCCTGAACACACCCACATATCAATATTGACACACAGTCATAGCGCCCCCCACTGGCAACAGGAAGTCACATGTTTTATACTTAACCCTAGCAGTAGGCTTCACATAGAGACACGAAATTTGGTACACACATGAATCATGTGGAGATGCACCAAAAAGCCTCTTGGACCCATACCTCAAACCCAACTGGAAGTCTGTCTTGGTTTGAATATCGCACAATTCATCGTTTTTTCCCATTTCCACCTCACATACTTTAACAAACTCCTCCGACAGATTTCACCCCATGGACTTCAAATTTGGTCAGTATCACAAGGGCTTTGTACTTTGGGATCAAAAGTTATTGCAAGCTTTACCGACTGTCACAATATATGGGCGTGGCATGGCAGCAAAATATGAGTCCAGCCCTTAACACTTCTAAATAACAATATTTCATAAAGCCCCGCCCCTTATGCTTAATCCACGCCCCCTTTCATAAAATGACCACGTTGCATACTTTACCAAACTCTGCCTACAAATTTAATCCCATTGACTTTTAAGTTGGTAAATACCATTACAAGCACTTTGGGAACATAACTTATCAACACCTTTATTGACCTTCGCATATGTGGGAGTGGCATGCTGGCAAAATATGGCATCTTGCCATAATACACCAGACTCTATAACTTGACCATACATTGTCCAATCTGTCCCAAATTTCCCACACCTGATGAGGGTCCAGCCCTGACCACACCCACATGTCATTATTGACACACAGTCATAGCGCCCCCCGCTGGCTACAGGAAGTAACATGTTTTACACAGACACGCCATTTGGGACGCATAGGGACTGAGCCCAGAGCGCCGATGTGGCCTCCTCCGACGGCTCCACTCTGCTCGGTCCCGTTCAGTCCTGCTTGCAGGCCTAGTTATTATTGTTATTGTTATTATTTTTATCATTATTATTATTATTATTATTATTGTTGTTGTTGTTATTATTATTATTGTTGTTATTGTTATTAGTATTACTAATATTATTATTATTGTTGTTGTTATTATTATTATTATTATTATTATCATTAAAAGATAAATAGAAGAGTAAAATGATCAGCTGATTGATGACATGGGGTATTATTATGTATTATAACTTATTATATTATTATTATTTTATTTATTTATTATTTATTGAAGCAATCAGTTGTGTCCAGGTATGTTTCTGACGTCATCATGATCTTCAGTATCACTGACACCACTATGAAACAACTAAAATCGATCAATCAATCGATAACGTACTGTGTCTTTAAGAGTTGAGGGAGCGTTGTGACTGCAACACTGGGGCGTGGCCTACAATAAAAGTCCTAGTCCTGCCAGACTTCTTCCTGGCGGAACCAGAGTGAAATCACACAGTTTTGGATATCACTATGTCTACCGCTGAGTGGAAGGAGAAGGTGGAGGCTGAGTGGAGTCTGCAGGGCGCTCCGATGCCTGACGGCCTGGACTGGAAGTCCGTGTTTGACGCTAAACCCTTGGGGAGAAACTTGCTGAGGAACCCTTCACCTCACGGTACCACAACACTGTAAACATGACATGACATGTGCTGTTTTCTGTTCACAGCTGATCCAGGCAGCTTTCATTCACTGTGCTGATCCAGAGGAGGGCTCATAGTGTTAAACAGATGTTCGTGTAGGAGACATGCTAACCTCTTGACTGTTTCAAAGTTGTTTCCAAAGTTTCTCGACATTTTTCATGGTTTACTTGATAATGATTTTGGTTTTTATCAAGAAAACCACGGAAAATGGCCAGATATCAGCTCCTAAATAAAACTCTTATGAGCTATTTTTGTTGTTATCATTAAATTTGTCGAAATAAATGTGCCTTAAATTGCAGTTGGATGTTAACAGGTTAATCAACGCTTTTATTTTTGAAAAGCCTAAGCGGTGCAGGAAATTTAGTCCTGTAGAAATGGAAGAAAACAATATTTATTTCCATGACTGTATTTACTATCCTGAATGCTGTTCATAGTCACATGTTCATCTCTAGGGACAATTCAATTAGGGCAATGAATGCAGTTATTTCACAATGTGTTTGTGCAACCTGACTAACGGTTTGGAGATGTGTAATACATGACTCCTCAGGGTGTTTCTCTATGTGCTGTGCACTCATCATTGTAACCTCTAGACCAGAGGTTAGCAACCTTTCAACATGTGAGTTAACATGTTTGAATACTTTAAATGTAGTGAAAATGCACATTTCTAACAACTAAACGAACCCAGAAAGCCAGTATCATTGGTGCAGAAAGCAAGACAACCTGTCCATTAGAGCTGCAACAATTATTGGATTAATTGAATGATAACCGATTATTAAATTAATCGTCAACTATTTTGATAATCGAATAATTGGTTTGAGCTGTTTTTTAAAATACAGTCCAAAGTCCAAATTCTTTGATTTCAGCTTCTTCAATGTGAATATTTCTGGTTTCTTTGTTCCTTTATGATAACAAACTGAATATCTCTTTGGTTTGTGGACAAAACAAGAGATTTGAGGACGTCATCTTGTAGTTTGGGAAACACTGATTGATATTTTTCAACATTTTATTGACCAAACAACTAATCAATTAATCGTTTAATCCTCTGAAGTCCAGGAGATTTTGGTTCAAATTTGTCAACTTCCTATGCATTCATTTCTGTCTCTGTTTAGCATCTTTTAGTCTGTCCTTACATCACATGCATGGCTCCTTTTTCTCAACACAAACTTGGCTATCAGTCAGATTTTCATTTTTATTTTAATTAACAAAGTATAAAGCTGCCAGGAACCCAAAATACAAACAAAAAACACAAGAGTCTATGGAACAGAAGAAAAAATAATAAATAAACTACAACCACAAAAATGGTAATAGTTGTAGAAAGAAAATTTGCATTTTAAAAATGGTCTAAAAACATAAATGGCACACTGTGAAAGCTGATATGATTGAACTTTCAACTGGCTTTCTCAGCTTGTCTACACATCGTATATAAAAAATAAAGAAATCAATAAATAGATGGAAATAGATCGACAGATTACTCGATATTGAAAATAATCGTTAGTTGCAGCCCTACTGTCCATGCTGTATTTAATTCTCTCTTGCAAAATCGATTGCCAGATGTATGTATGTATTGTATTTATTTATCCATTTTGTTTATTGGCTTCACATTTGCAGTTGGAGAAAGTCCGTGTCACTTTAGCTCTACAACAATTATAAACAAAGCAAAAAAAATAATTATGGAGAGGGGAGAGAGGGGTTAAAGATAAGCCCTGTTCCAGGCTAATGACTTCCTCAATGCAGCCATATTTGCTTAAATAAACCCCAGTGTTGGCAAAAAAGGGTGTCTAAAAACAAGATAAAAACACTAAATCTGAGGGAAGTGATCTTGCTGCATGGACAGATAATTTCACTTGACAAGATTTCTTAAATTAAAATGATTAAATCCAGAAATAAGCATGATGAACGCTTAAAATAATAAATTAACTCTTAAAACAAGATAAATTAAAGCTGCAAGCAGCGCTGAACTGGCCTGAGCAGAGTGCACTGACAATTATTTGTTTCTTACCAAGATTTTAAAAAAACTTTAGATTTAGAAGTGTTACATAATTTATCTTGTTTTAAGAGTTAATTTCTTATTTTAAGTGTACAACGTGTTTATTTCTAGATTTAACAATCTTAATTCAAGAAATCTTGTCAAGTGAAATTATCTGTCCATGCAGCAAGATCATTTCCCTCAGATTTAGTGTTTTTATCTTGTTTTTAGACACACCTTTTTACAGTGTACTAAAGAGGAACACCAGCCAACTGTCTGGCTGCAATATTATCAGTATGAGTACAAACTATCCATTAACACAGCTATCAGGTATAGCAAAGTAGTAACCATAGAAACAAATAGTGTCATGAAGGCATGAATGAACTCTTATTTATACAATACATTTTCATCACTTATGCAAACGTATCATAAATGTTCTATATCAAGTGTATATCAAAGGTGAGTTAACTGAGTTTATACATCCACTTAATCAATCAGTCAAACTTTATTTATATAGCAGCTTTCATACAGGTTAGTGCAGGCCAAAGTAACAAATTAAATGATACATTAGATAAAAGGACAAAAATGACGACAACTAAAATAATAGTAATAAATGAATTGATAAAATAAAATAGTCAACATAAAAACAATACAATAAATGAATAAAATATTGTAAATTGATTTTATAAATCATTCAAATCAAATTAAATCAAAAGCTGCGTCACCGGATCAGAAAACATAGTTTTTCCTCCAGCAGTTTGCTGCATGGAGCCATGTGCAATGAAAAAGATGGAATAATGTTTGTGGTGTAAGACAAATCAAATATTGCATTTTGAAATGCCAAAAGGCAATGTTTTAAAAAAGGATAATGTGGAAAGTATGTCAGATCAGAACAAGAAAATTGCAACATGTAAAAATTAAAAGAACCACAGGTTAAATATTTATAATAAAAAACAGTTGTGCAAAAAAAAAACTGCAACTATGATAACAAGCTTCAGATACTCGATACTTTTGAAAATGAGTATTGTATCTTGATACAACGTTTTAGTATCATTATTTTTTAACCTACCTGGTTTTGAAAGGTGCTATAGAAATATAGAAATAAAATAAGATTTTCATGAACTCAAATGACCATAAAGTTACTTGGATGCCAAGTTGAATAGTCAGATTCTTTGGTGACCTCAGAAGTTCATGTGGAGGCCGAGGCTTTAGGAGCTGCTGACTAATACTTAAAGTGTGTGTTTTTCTCGAGACACACCCAGTGAACCTGTCACAAAGATATATTCTTTAGCTTACCCATATATACAGTGGGATTACAGTGGCTTCAGTAGGTGTGGAACCCTTTAACACTTGTTCCTTTGTCTCTCCCCCCAACAGGGCTGAGTAAGGACTCACCTCCACCTGAAGCTGACCTGCCTGAATTTCCAACTGATGGACCTCCGCGTTTTCAACCTGATGGTGAGGACACGAGTCATTGGCAATTTTTTAAAAGAGGAAATTAATGAAAATCTTGTAGCATTTCACTTGTCACCTTCCTTTACTCCTGTCATAATTACTCTCGCCGCTAGAGCTCACTGGGTATCACTGGCCTGGGTATACCCAGACTGCCTTGCGCGCTCAAATTTAATTTCGAACATCCATCCAGTCTGGCAACCAGGGCCGTTTCTTAGCCCTGTTTTAGGGATCCAATCACAGAGCGGGGAGGGACGGCAAGACGATGACGCATACTACTCGGCACTTGGAAGCTTGTAGTTTTCTTACGGATCCAACATGGCTGCTGTAGACGCGAAACTCTCTTTAGCTGTAGATGGTGTTTTAAATAGTTTAGAGCGAAAGTTGAAAGGCGAAAGGTATTTCGGCGGCTCCGCTGTCCCCCGGCTCGTAGCGAGATCACCAGTAGCGGCGCTAATCACCGGCACTAGCGTCTCGGACAGCGGAACCGCCGAGAGACCCGCAGCAGCTTGTTTATTGCCCGTGCTGGGTGTGCATAACTACATAACATAATATATAATATGTAAACATGTATAAATATATTTATATATATACACAAGATATTATATAATAATAATTATTAATATTGGCATTATAATGTGTATTATTATTGTTATTACTGAAAGATATATAGAAAGGTCCAATTAATTCCTTTTAATGTTATCAGTTGATTGATGACATGGGGTATTATTATTTATTATAATATTATAATTAATGTATTATTTATTGACGCAGTCAGTTGTGTTCAGTTATGTTTCTGACGCCATGATGATCTTCAGTATCACTGACACCACTGACATGAAACAACTCAAATATCAATAAAAAATAAATAAACTATGAAAGCTAAGAGGGCAACTGACCAATCGTCTGTGACTTCATTTCTCAATACTTTTTTTTTTTCAAATAAATTATATGTATTATAATCCATATACATTCACTGGTGTAGGCTTTTTTTCATCACAACCTAATATTTCCCAAAAATGTCCTACAAATTTCCCAGGAAATAAATTAAAGTAAATTCTTATGCCAAGTTGGTTCTGATCCTAAAGGGGGAAAAAAATTCTCAATTAAAAGCTTCAACTTAAACCCAATAATGATACGTTAACTGCCTCAAGCACCTTGCCTTATTAACCCTCTGGAGTCCATGAGAACACCTGCATATTACAGTTTTTCACAACCGCTATGACCCGTTGTTCAATACTTTTACCGCTTTTTCAAAACTCTTCACACAGTTACCACAACATCAGCCTGTGTGGACGATACAATTAACACAATTCTTCTTCTTTTGACACAAAATACACACATTTTACACATTTAAAATTAGTTTTAACTCCTTTTACACACAAGCTCAATCAAGACCAAAACAGTAGATGTTAACTGGTGAATTTTCAATTGCTTTCACACAGTTTGTCAAAACAGAAAACCTCATGTTCAAAACTAATGGATTGAAGATTACATTGATCACAGCTTCTGCTCCTTTTTCTTTTTGTGTATTTGACAATACAGTAATGAATGACAGCTGATTTTTTCCCCTCTTTACTCTACTGTAAGTCATTTTCATTTGCAATACAGTAAAGTGTTTACTGCAAATCCTGTCACTCACTATCTTCTTCTTTCATAAACATTCTGCAAAGCTGCTCTGATAGGCTTGTTCACTTTCTGTACTGAGTGTTGTACAAAAGAAAGGAACAAAATTCATGCCCAACAAATGAAAAATGAAGAACATCATCACAAACATTATCTGGAGTCTTGGGCTATTTTGTCTATTTTTGAATCACTTTCATGTCTTTGTAAGTCATTTTGTGTCTTTTTTTTGTGTCATTTTGTGTCTTTTTTTAGTCCTTTAGTCCAACATAAAATGTGATTTTGAATCTTTTTTTTCCTTTCAAAACACTATCATGCTCAATAAAGAATTGTAAATGTTGCAAATGTGAACAAAGGTTGCAAATACAACATATACTGTAAGAGGGTTCCATCCAGTTCTATCATTTTATACTAAATATATTTGAGGTTGTCTCCAGTTTTACTTGGTATATCATCATCAAACTGAAACTGGCCTCATGGAGTTTACAGCCAGAACTTTAGAGGTAAATTTACAGTAGGGCTCCATGCTGCTTTGTTTTCTAGTCTGGATGTCATGAAGAAGTCATGATTTGGTGCTTTTGGAGACTCCACAGGGTTAATTTCAATGTGTGATCAATACAATAATCTGTTGATTGTAAAAGAAAAAGGAAAAAAAGTAGATAAGAAACATGCAAAGTGATTCGGTTTGTGTTCTTCCATCAGTTGTCAGTGTTTTTTATGACACGGTGCTGTGACTGACTAAATGTTTCTGTTGGAAGACAACTTGTGTTTTGGTAGATTTGGTCAACTGTGTTAGTGTATTATTGTATTTTGGAAGTGTGTGTCTGTGTTTAGTTACACTGGGTGATTTTGACCATGAAATTAACTGTTTGGGGAATTGAGTGTATCAGGTGTGATGTGCGTTAACAGTTTTGAAGAAGTTTTTAAGGTTCTGACAAACGGGTCATAGTGGTTGTGAAAAACTGTAATTCTTCATGACGTGAAGACATGAAAATGAAGCAATATTGAGTCTTGCAATCAGCTTCCTTCTAAAGTTCTGGCTTGAAACTCCATGCCAGATTT
The DNA here is from genome assembly GCF_030273125.1 of Centropristis striata. Taxonomy (NCBI): domain Eukaryota; kingdom Metazoa; phylum Chordata; class Actinopteri; order Perciformes; family Serranidae; genus Centropristis; species Centropristis striata. Next base: position 23,330,652 of record NC_081531.1, on the reverse strand, counting down.
TTTTTTGATGATATTCGGCCAAGTAAAACTGGAGATAACATATTTAGCATAAAATATTGAACTAGACATTATCCTCATTTTACCTGTTATATGTTATATTTGCAACCTGTATTCATATTTGCGATATTAAAAAATTCTGTGTTTCGAAACATAATTTTCAAGATCAGATTTTATGTTTTCCTTTGTTTCTTTTGGGTTCAACATTTTGATCAAGTAAGTCAAAGTTAAAAATGAATGATCAGTACATATAGGTGAGGTAACTGAAAAAACTGATACCAACATGGCATGGTGAAGTTTTTTAACAGATATAATAGCCCAAGATTTCAGAGGGTAAACGTATTATCAGAAATTCTTCATATATGTTGAATTGAATTGTGTGCTTGTTTGTACACAACCTTTTAAGTATAAAAGAAGGTGGTATCATTTGTCTACTCATGAATATGACAAACTATGTTTTGTAAAGACTTGGTGAACTTCTCCTTAATTCCTAGGCGACTTCAGCAGCTGGACCACCAGCACAGAGACCCTCCCCTATGATACCAGTGGCATCCCACCAGGCGCTGTGGTCTGTGAAATGCCTCGCTACAGGTGTGTGTTTCAAGGCATAAGGGGGCCGCATTCACAGAAGTGTTCTTAACCCTTTAACCCCTTTTTGTATCCATCTACTAATTGTAAAAAAAATAAAAAAAAAGTGACTCACACTGGTAGAGCGCGTACCATTAAGGCTGAGTCCTTCCTGCGGCGGACCCAGGTTCGAATCCGGCCTGTGGTCCCTTTGCCGCAGGCCCCCCCCTCTGTCTCCCCCTTTCTATCTATCACTTTCAATAAAAGCAAAAAATGCCCAAAAAAAATCTAAAAAAAAAAAAAAAAAAATTACAAACCACATTTTTTTACAATGGTAAAAATATTATTAGTATATCAGCATTTATCATTTTGTTAAAAATGGAATTAGTTGTGATAGTCATGATTTCCACAAATGTATTCTATATAATTACCATATTTACTTGAAAATCATCTCAAAAACTACATACTTAATTATTTCAGCATATTTATGATGGAATAACATTAAATGTTTCATATTTCATATTTACAGCAATGAATGATCAGAAGTTATGATTTCATAGCACATAGTTCAAATTAAAAATTGAATAATTTAAATTATTATACATTCATTACATTTGTGGAATCACTTAGCATTATTCTGTTCAGTAAGGCATCTGACACTATGATATGTCAAAAAAACATATATATATGGACCTGGGGAGGGGGGTAATTTTTTGAGAAAAAAGTCACAGATTTAAGAGATTTAAAGTGGCAAATTTCCAAAAAAGTGGCAGATTTTAGAGGGAAAAAAAGTTGCAAAAATAGTGTTTTGTCTGTGTCAAGGAACCTCAACACACCACCGACCAACTCGTAAATCTGCAACTTTTTTCTCATAGATTTGCCACTTTAATCTCATAAATGTAAGACTTTTTCTCTCAAAATATTACCCCCCTCCCCTGGGTCTGATTTTTTTCTCATACTTGGCCCTAATACGCAGCCATATAAACTAATTATTAAAGAAATAAAATACTTGTCATACAAATTTGTTCAAGTAAATACATATCATACTGTAGCTGTCTTAAGAGTGGTGAGGGCTTCTCTTGAGAAGAAATCTAACAACTTTGTTTTCAAGATTCTCATTTGTTCTCAAGATCTATTTTAGGAAAAAACTTAAGAAGAAAGTTAAGAAAATAAACTAAGAAAAGATGAGAATTTCTTCATGAATACTAAATGTTCTTACATTTAGTCTTAAGAGCAAAGTTAAGAAAAAAGTGGCAGCGTTTTTTTCTTAAGAATGCATTGTAAATGTAACTCCTGTCTGCTCTCATGTCCTAGCTGGTTCACCATGGAGCAGGTGGTGGACCTGAAGGCAGAGGGACTGTGGGAAGAGCTGTTGGATGGTTTCCAGCCTGAAATAGTCATCCAGGACTGGTGGGTTAATGAGCAACACCACCCACCACACCCACACATGTGTCATTACTTATCGCTGTGGTCTTATCAGCTCGCCTGCTACACATACACATGACACAGTGTACAGGACATGTTTTACAGTCTGTGCATTTGTACATGTAGGTTTGCATCGTAAAATGTTTGAATGGTTTGGGCGTGGACTGATTATATAGAACAGGGATGGGCAACTGGAGGCTCGGGGGCCACATACGGCCCGCACCCTCACTTGAAGTGGCCCTCAGTACAACTACATGCATTTGAGCATGAAATCTTGCAATGCAATGTAAAAATTCACAAAATTACTTCAAAATTACTTCAGTAAGTGGTTATTTTTTATTTGCTTCAAACCAAAAATGTTAAGTTACCGCACTGTAAACATATTTAAAATTGCAGTTTCATCATATCTGGTTAAGTGTACGGTCCTATATGTGGCCCTGTGGTAGTGTCTATGAAAAATTGTGGCCCCCTCCAGCATTTAAGTTGCCCATCCCTGATATAGAATGTAGTGTTGTTAACCCTTTAACCCCTTTTTGTATCCATCTAGTAATTGTAAAACAAATAAAAACTAAAAAAATACAAACCACATTTTCTCACAATGGTTAAAAAATATTATTAGTATACCATATTGTCATTTTGTTTGAAAATGGAATTAGTTGTGATGGTCATGATTTCCACGTATTTATTCATATGTTATACATATGTTATTACCATATTTACTTGAAAGTCATCTCAGAAAGTGACAAAAACTACGTAATTTATTATTTCAGCATAGTTAAGATGGAATAACATTAAATGTTTCATTCACAGCAATGAATGATCAGAAGTTATGATTTCATAGCACATAGTTCAAAGTAAAAATTGAATAATTTAAATAATTTTACATTGATTAATTTTTTTTTGTGGAATCATTTAACATTATTCTGTTCCATAAGGCATCTGACATTCAAAAAAAATGTACCTACCTTTCAAAATTTCACCAAAAACAGGCCAAATGTCTGGAGTGATTTTCATCCCATGATATTATATAGAATATAGTGTTGTTAATGTGAATTACTTGTGTTAGTTTAATTTTGCATCAGCATTCAAATCCCTTTGAAAAAACATTAAGTTAAGTAATTAATTAAATGTTCTTAAAACAACTAAACATATGTGTAAAATGTAACTGCACTATAATTAAGATTAAGATTTACTTTATTTGTCCCACAACGGGGAAATGTCCACAGTTACAGTAGCAAAGTGGATAGAAAAATAACAATAAATAGTAAACAGCAGGATAACTAGAAATAAAAGAAAGATATTGGAAATAAATACTTGCAAATAAACAAGTAAAAATATAAAAAAGGATT